>NC_092588.1:40615000-40917500 GCF_047663525.1 Anas platyrhynchos | reverse complement strand
TAAAATGAAAAGTTAAACGTAGCCTTCTAAGGATAAAAGATATTCCTGTGAGAAACTGCTTACAGGTGGGATAGAGTAGAAAAATGCAGTAGTGAAAACATTTTTTGTTGTTGTTTCATTCCTGATATCTTATCTTCATATATGCAGATTTTGGCAGATTTGGAGACTGTGGTGTATAAACCATGAGAAAACTGAAGCCAGGCTAGCTGTGTTTATCTAATATGTCTGAGAATACAGAGATATTGCCAGGAATGGAAAGCCAGGAATTTTCTCAAAATGTACATACTATCTCATTTTTCTGTGGTTTGCAGTGTTATTATTTTAGTAGAATATTTTATATATTGTAGGTATTAAATGGAAGCACTGTAATGAAGATTAACAGTTATTTTTTTTTTGCAGAAATTATTTTTATTGACACATATACTTCCACCCCATTTGCAGACATAGACATAAACACAGACAAATATATTTGCTTTCTGTGTTTTGCAAGTCCCTTCCCCAAATAGGCAGATTGGTGTCTCTTCAGAAAGATAACGGTAGAAGCCAGTATAACTGTGTTCATAACTGGGAACATTTTCAATAAATTAACTCCTCTGGGTTGTATCTTTAGCAGTATTTCTTCCTTTAGGTTTGAGCCTGCTGCTTAAGTCTATAAAACACTACATTCAAGAGGAATTTTTCTGTGAATGCTTGCAAACTGATGCCTTCAGCCAAATTTGGCACCCAAATTAAAAGGTTCAGCATAATGGAAGGCTGATGTGAAAAAGGAGAATGTGTGTTGTTGCAGCATATTTGAGTGTTCCATACCATTGTGCTGTGTGTGAGGAAACCTCATGCATCTTATTGAACTGGTGCCAAGAGCAGTGCAGTAGGCTTTGGATGTGTTCACTTGCAAGTGTTAGAGCTGTTAGAGCTCTAACTTCAGTTCAAGTTGTGAACAAGACAAGGTTTCCTCTGCATAATTTGGGTCAGAGCTACACCACATTGTGTTGCACAGTAGAAATCCCATTCCTAATTAATGTATAAATGAACTAGCTCAGGGATTTAGACACAATACAGGCACAGGAGCTGGATGTGGACTGGTGTAACCCATTTCTGCTACTGTTCTAGACTCCAGATAGCTCCCACAGACTTAGGTTGCCTATCTCCACACTATCTTGCCTGCAGAAGGACAAACTACACTTTGTTTTCAGAATCACACTGCCTTATCAGGCTACAAGAAGCAGGGTACTAAGTACCGGCTATCTCCTGGAGATGGCTGGTATGCTGTGCAGGGGAGGAGTCCCAGACCTTGTGTTTAGGTTTGCCTTGGTGACAGCACTGCTATGTGCTGCACATCCATGGGGCCAGGTGACAATGCATGGAACTAATAGCGAACATGTTGCTAGTGATTAAAAAGAGTGATGCTTAATAGGAGAATAATCTGATTATTTATTATACATAACTTAATAGAATGAGGGGGGATTGGTAAAATCATGTTAAAGAGATGTTGAAAACATGTAAGTACAAGTAGGTACTTGTAGGGTTGCACGGGAAGGAGGGGAAGCCTGACAAGCCTGGATTCTTCATTTCCTCATGCAACTTCTTGGGATAAGACCTGTAGGAAACAGGGCAAATTTGCTACCTGTCTCTGTTCTCCCAGAAAGCTGTTCTGTTATAGGAGTGTTTCTATAATGTTAATAAAACAAGGTTCAGTGGGAAAATACTCCATTTCCCCACAATTTAGTGTAAAATACCAGAAAGAGTTTAGGTTTCAGGCTTCTGCTTGGCCACCTGTCTTGGTTTCCTAGCCTTTTGGCCTCTGTCTGCCCTGTAGATGACAGATTAGCTGCGAACATCCTCTATAAAAGGAAATTGTGTTCTATAAAATTCACACCAGGGTTTCCAATTTGGTATCAGAGTCAGGACATCCTAAAATAAAATTTGTTTCAAAAATAGGTCAGGGGGGTGTCAGGGTTAAAAGCAAACAATCTACTGATGTCAGTTTATTCTGTGAGAAAACACGCATGGAAAAGGGGTTTAGTGTCTTGTTCAGGTGCAGTAGTTTTTTTTGCTGATGGGGAGTAAAGCAAAGGCAAACAATAATAGCATGTTCCTTGAATCAAGTGTGATAAAGAAGAGTTCCTATATAGCAAAACAGGAAGTTTAAAAAAAGGCCAAACAATTGATCTTTAAGAACAGGAACGATATTTTAATTTTAACCTTTTTGTTTTGATTTTAATTTAGAATTTACAAAGTGATACAGATCAATGTCAGTAAACAGTGTTTTAGTGCATTCAAACCACACATGGTGATGATACATTAAGAGATACTAAAATATTTTAGAGCTTAAATTTTCATTCTGCAAATGAAATGCTGAGAGCTTTAGCTACCTGAATCAGGATGTTTATTTACTTACACGACTTATTATCTTCCCAGCATTTTTTTTTCTATGAATTGTACAGCAAAACCTTAATCTGAGCTTTCCCAATAATTTTGCTCTAAACTTTCCTTTGTTTAAATGGATACATTGGAAGTATTATTTTCCAGATCCTGTCTATGGTTGAGTATGGTTTGTTTTGCAAGCCTAAGCAAAAACAATCAACTCTCTAACATTGTTAGTAATTTTTATTCAAAAATTGAACTCTACCTTGACAGAGACCTTGTCTAGGCATTTGCATCTTGAATTCATTCATTTTTAAAAATATTGTTACTGTTTTTGTATTTTAATAAAATAGTCCAACTTTATGTAATTTATAATTGGATACAATAAAATCTGTTCTGATACTTTTTTTTTTTTTGTCTGAGTACATCAACTTTCTGTTTAAGTTACTTCAATATTCAGAATAAACTGATGCTCTTAGATGCTTACTATTAAATATCAGAAAAAAAAAAAAAAAGTTTAACTAGTTGGTAAGCACTCTCATTATTAACATTTGTCCCATCTGTTCTGGCTTCACCTTCCAGCCATTGGATATTGCCATATCTTTGCTGATAGACTGAAAAAATGTTGTACTGCCAGTCTTCTCTCTCTGGGTACTTAAAGAATGTGATCAAATCATTGCTTCAGCTTTTCTTTGTTAAGCTAAAAAGATTGAATCTCTGGAGTCCTGCATCATCAAATGTCTGAATCATTCCTGTACTTGTCTTTGATGTCATTGTAGTTTGTCAGTGTTCTTAACATATTAACTTGAAATCTGATTATGCCTTCTAAGAGAAGATGCAGCACCACCAAACAGAATGATAATGGAAGTTCTCTGCTTGTATTTTCTGCTGTTGTTGCATATTTCTCCTTTTAAAAATCACAGAATCACATAAGGCTAACTGGGCACAGAATTCTCTAAAACCTATGTTCAGTTGATTGTCCTTTTCAGTGGTTCTGATTACCAGAGTAGAAGTCATTGTCTTTGTTCCCATGCATGATTTTACATTTCCTTATCTTCAAATACATTGCAACTGCTTGTGTCCATGTTACCATGTGATCTAGATAGCTCTGTATCAGTGAACTCTACCCTTTCTGTTATTTGCCTTTTCCCTAGCCTTTGCATCTTCTGTAATGACTTTGTTTTCGTCCAGAAGTGTTAAGCTGGAGGAGATAAGAATTGATCCTATAGAATCCCATTAAAAACACATGATTTCTTGTCAGCTTATGTCTAGATGGCCATGTTAGTCCCATGCTGAGCAGCATCCTGCTTATAAGCACGTGCCATGGCTTTTGGACTGGAATTGCATAGCCAACCTGACCTTTGGCTAGCTGGCAGAAAGTATGGGTGGCACGGGCTGGAAAGTACATTCAGTTGTGGAAATTAATGTGTTCTTTTTATATTACATTGACACTCTTTGCTATTATCATCCAGACTTGCAATGCCATCAAAAAATTGATCAGGTTAGTTGCCATGATCTAATATAAACACACATACGTTAGCATATCATTTCTGTTCTGAACATTTTTATTGACTGAGTCCTGCTATAGACATTGTTCTATTTTATCCAGCACTTTTATGAGGTTGGCAGGCTCTGTAGTATTGAAGTTATTATATTTATACTTTTTAATAGTGATGAAAACTGGATTTGTTTTTGTGTCCTGATTCTTCCACAGCGTTCTCTGACCTCCTGAAAATTGTTAGGTGTTCTGCAGAGTTCCTCTGCCACTTGTTCTTCAGGCTCATGGGTCCAGCCCATTGATCAAAAAATATCTAACTTTAGTAAGCTCTTTTTAAAAGCCTTAATTACCACTGAAATAAAATAGAATTTCATCAATCTTATGGCTTGACTGCATCTGATTATCCATATAAAAACAGTTTAATGAACTATTCATTTAATATTTCTGCTGTGCCCATATTATAACCAAGGATTTATAGCACTACCATTAGATTTCTATTATTCTTAGTTTACTGAAAAATCATTCTCAGTCTTTTCTTATCAGCGTTCAACAGTTCTTTTATTCCTGATTTTTATGACTGTCATTAGTTCTATCTTTTCTTTTTTCTTTTCTTTTCTTTTCTTTCCTTTTCTTTCCTTTTCTTTTTTCTTTTCTTTTCTTTTCTTTTCTTTTCTTTTCTTTTCTTTTCTTTTCTTTTCTTTTCTTTTCTTTTCTTTTCTTTTCTTTTCTTTTCTTTTCTTTTCTTTTCTTTTCTTTTCTTTTCTTTTCTTTTCTTTTCTTTTCCTTTTTCTTTTCCTTTCTTTTCCTTTCCTTTTCCTTTCCTTTCCTTTCCTTTCCTTTCCTTTCCTTTCCTTTCCTTTCCTTTCCTTTCCTTTCCTTTCCTTCCTTTCCTTTCCTTTCCTTTCCTTTCCTTTCCTTTCCTTTCCTTTCCTTTCCTTTCCTTTCCTTTCCTTTCCTTTCCTTTCCTTTCCTTTCCTTTCCTTTCCTTTCCTTTCCTTTCCTTTCCTTTCCTTTCCTTTCCTTTCCTTTCCTTTCCTTTCCTTCCTTTCCTTTCCTTTCCTTTCCTTTCCTTTCCTTTCCTTTCCTTTCCTTTCCTTTCCTTTCCTTTCCTTTCCTTTCCTTTCCTTTCCTTTCCTTTCCTTTCCTTTCCTTTCCTTTCCTTTCCTTTCCTTTCCTTTCCTTTCCTTTCCTTTCCTTTCCTTTCCTTTCCTTTCTTTCTTTTCTTTTCTTTTCTTTTCTTTTCTTTTCTTTCTTTTCTTTTCTTTTTCTTTTCTTTTCTTTTCTTTTCTTTTCTTTTCTTTTCTTTTCTTTTCTTTTCTTTTCTTTTCTTTTTTTCTTTTCTCTCTATCAGATTGTGGCTTCTTGAGCAACTGTCTCATTTCCTAATAATTGTGCTTTTTGTTTAAATATTTTCTTCCAACTAGTTTCACCAAACTGTATTTAGCTCTCTGACCCTTTAAAGTAGCTGATACATAGATGCACCTCTAAATGCATGTGTGTGTATATGTATAGTTAAGTATATGTATATGTGCAGAGGACTGTTTTGTGTTTCCTTTGGCAACATAAAATATGTCTCCAACAAGCTTCATCTGTACCTTCTGTTTGATCTTTAATTTCCAAACATAAATGTCATAACACTGAACCCTATTTATGTTACCGCTAAGGGCAATGTAATGAGTATAATCTAAAAAACTTTTGGTTTTGAGGTCTAGAAATAACAAAGCCCATATATGTTGTCCATATTGTATATCTCAGCTCTCATTATTGGTAATGCTTGCTAGACACACTTAAGATTTCTGAACACTCCCACAAGATTTTGTAACCCATCTTTTCTGAACTGCAGGACCAATTTTACAACCTCCCTCTTGATGATGAGTACAATTTAGAGGAGAGTGGATAACACTGAAGGAGACCTGTAGCCTCTTCATTTGCATCCTTGATTTGCTCAAGGCTTAGGCAATAACCTCAGTCAAGAACGGTGCTGGGAGTCTCGAAGGAAGCTGAGTAATAAGAAAACTACTTGAGCTTAGAAAGAACTAGGTGAACTGTAGTGAAGATCATGTTCCTGTTTCTTTGAATCAGTAGATAGCACCCTATAGTTTGACACAGCTGTACACTGCTGAAAGGCTTTTTCATCTTGATGAGATACATATTCAGTCATATGCAGTATCTCCCCTCTGTTACAGAAGAATCGTTCATCTGCCTGGGAAAGCAGAGGAACAGCTCTCCCTCTGGGCAGATCTGAGTGAAAAGCCCTCCACACTTAGCCTGGCATCCAATCTGAATCTGCTTGAGGGCATGGGGATTTGGCAATTGCTCAGCCAATTTAGGATCACAGAATGCATGATATTCTGACTTAGCCATCCACCTGAGCTAACTAAGGAAGAGAAATTGGGAAATATCTCTACTTGCCTTATTAGGTTAGTTATTAGTTCAGAACAGCAAAAAACAAACAAATAAAAAAACAAGGATCATAGTGTTTTATTTTCAAGCAATGTAAGTCCTTTCTAAGAGCATAAATGAAGAGATGTTGTAGGAAATGTTTATTAACAGAAGAATATTGGGAAAGTAGAAAATGTCATCCTCTGCAACAAATGCCTGACCTCTTTGGAACATTTTAATCAGATGGCTGCATTTTCACCTTTACTTATTTAGTTAATACACTTAGCACTTAGACAACAACAAGGGAACCTTGATTTTTTTTTTTTTTTTCATTGTGTAGATCATAGATATTTGTTGCATCTGTTTCCTGTTAAGGAAGCTTAGTGCTGCCTTTTGTCCAGCAGGTGGAAGACTTGCTGCAGTTCAGCAGTCTGTACGTAAATGTTTTAAAAAGAATACATTTTTTTTTAGGCCATGTTATTAAATACAGATTTTAACTGATATGTTGTTTGCAATGACTCTGTTAGTCAAGGAAATATAGTGGTAGAGTAAAAGAGAAAACTATCCCTGCACTAGAAAATTTTAAACCTTAACAACTGCATCTGAGAGATGCCACTAAGGTAAATCCCAGCACTAGAAATAGCTGCACTAGGCCTGCTGGGTTTTGTTCTATATTCACATTATCATCATAGTTTTAAAAAGTATTTCCCCTTGAGTTCAAGGAACATACAAAGCACTGCATTTAGGAGATTTAGAGAGAATTAAAGTTCATTGGGAAAGTAATATTAGTATTTGCACTTTTCATCAGGGAAAATATCTGTGAAAACATTAGAGAGATCTCAGTCCCAAGCAAGCAGAGAAGGCTGTAGGACTTACTGTGACTTATATGCAACAGAGCTGACAAGATACTGCTTCTGAGCCTGTGACCTGCATTACACAGACTGTTGTGATATGTAGATATGTAGATCATGTAGAATGCATCTAGAGATATATGATACAGGTAGAAAGAGAAGTTGCTAGTTCTCTTTTATAAATAATTGATCTGTGTGAAAAAATTTGTTTGCATGAAGGAGCTAAGAATTACTTTAAATCATGTGTAATACATATTGCACACATAAAAGTGAACGAATATGTAGAGAGGTGAAAGATCTGAAGTGATTCTTTTTCTAGGCACCCGTTAAACATTTTTGTGTGATTGGTATAAGTTACAGTAAAAGATTGCAAAGGGTTAAAACTGTGTGCTAGACAGATAGCTGTTTTGCCAAATTAAACCTTAGCAGTTACACAAATAGGTTAGTCTTCATCATTTCTAACCAGTGAAAAAATGAAATTCATTAAGTTTCTCTACTGAATGAAAGAAATACATTTCAGTGTTATCGTCTTGTGTCTTTGAAGAGCCTGAATAAGTCATTGAATGTAATCCTGGGACAATTACACAGTCTTCTTTTCAGCCCTCATGCTGCCACTGTAAGACTTTTTTTTTTTTTTTTTTTTTTGTCCTTCTGTCTGCTATTGACAAACACAGCTGATTTTTAAATCCCACAATTCTAAATACTTCCTCAGGTCATGTTTCTGTCTGTTGAAAAGCAAATGTGTATCTCTGCCTTTCATGTACCATTGGAGTGGTCGAGCACTGGGCTTGGACATCTCATGGAAGTCTTTGGTGTTGGGCAGAGTACTGCAATGAGAATGAAGAAATAATTAAGTTGATGGACTTACTAATGTATGTATATTTTGGAGTACTAAAATATAAGAATACGGTAAAACTTGTGAACTTCATCTAGTTGCAGAGCTCAATGCCTTTCTTTGCTTCATTGACTTGGTGACTTGGCCTAGAGATAATACTGCCAGCAAGATTTTCATTTATTAGTTAGGGTATGGTTATTTGGGAGATGAGTGCTGATTTCAAGTGGACAAACAAATACTACAGAATGGGATTTAGGGTAACAATGACATGGTAAGTGTCTTGGAAGGCTGTTTTTTAGAAAGCAGGAGATAAAAATTATATATTTCCATTAGACTGATGAGCTTGGCTAAAATTGTAGGACTGTCTGGCAAAAGGTAGGGTGTGAAATTTTGTGGTAACTCAAGAAAATATACTTGTTTGCCAAGCCTGAATGTTTTTGTCAGATGAATGTCTGCAGACATTACTCTTGAGAAAATTCAGAAGTAAGATTAATGAGTTTCCCAACTGAATGTCCTGGCTACAAGCTAGATGTTTTTTCAACTTATGCAAGTTATCCATAAGTCCAATCTAAATTTTCAGTGACTGTGTGCCTAAAACTGTTGTGTCTGTTCTGTTCTGTGAATGCTATTCTTTGCTCAAAAAGACCCCAAACCAAAATCAAAGCAAACAAACAAAAAACAACAAAAAGATTTTGGTCCTTTATTTTTTGCTGTCCAAAGGTAGTGAAAATGGTGAAAATTTATGTATAATCAAGTAGAATATCTTAAGCAATGCTCCTAGCATTTTATTTATCAGCAAAAAGAGAGAAGAGGAGCAGTTTGTTTTTGTAGAACAGAAAACATGGGGTTAATTATTTCAATGGGTTGCTGCTGTTAGTTTTGTCACTGGACACATACATTCTTGCAGCTACAAGTTTCTTATGTCATGTTACTGATCTCACTACTTAGAAAGGGTAAGAGTCCTATTACTTAGAGGATAGCAACAGCATACTATAAGGGTGATGCTAATATTAATTTTGAAATCTTTGTAAATCCACACTTAACATTGTAGTGACAAAGAAGAGACATTCTAAAGCCATATATAACATGTCAAGTTTTATGGGACTTGAAATAATAAATTTAAATATTTTTGGTTTAGGTGTAATCTTTTAGAAGCAGATTTCTCCCACAGCTCTGGAAGTCTGGGCCGTCTGGGCCCATCTTAATTTTTCTCTTCTTTTTACTTCATTGTGATATAGCAGAACCTTCAGAGCATAATTAACACATCTATTTTTGGTGGCGTACTTTTACAGGATTGTAGAAACAGTCTGTCTTATATAGCTGCCTACACCGCAGAGTGAGCCAGAAAACTTTTTAAGTAAACAAAACACAACTGTACAATTTAAGAGAATATCTGTGAAGATGAAATACCACTGTAATCAAATAACCTTCCTTTCCTTGTTGGTCTGCCTTCATCTTACTCATTTTTGAAATGTCCTTCATGACTGAGATTTGAGATATGTTATCTGACACGCGACCACGTAGCTGTGATTATGTACCTCACTGTCGACTTTTAGTGGAGCTGCAGACCTAGGAGAACCTGGAGGAGGGTGGTGAGGGACAGTGAGCCCTGATACTGCCCTCAAGGCCATAACGTTGAATGGCCTTGCAATACTTTATTCCTATTTTTTATGGTTTCATTCAGTAGCAGTTCTTAGGGTGGAGCTTGTTCAAAACACATGGGAAGAATTAGATTTAGATATGATCTTCAAAACTCTCTGGAAATTTTGGAATAAGGAAGAACACAGAACAATTCACTGTCTTTTGGTAATATACTGAAAAAGCACAGGTTTCTTCTGGAAGAAAATAGATGCTTTATGAGACTTGCACCCTAATTGCAAGAGATAATTTGCAAGGTGTTAAAAGTGTCACTGACTTTCTTATCTTGTGTCATTTTATAATTCATGTCAGCAAGCAGGTGCTGCTGCATATGGTATGTACCAGAATGCAGTATATCAACAGGATGACTTGCTGTATCAGTTGCTAAATGGGAAGTGTTTGGGGGCTGAAGCCTGATAAGGTTGTTGAGAAACTCCATGGAGTTTTTTAACTGTGAAACTGGTGTAACTATGCTTGAAAATCTTGTCTTTTTTTGAAATTATAGATTACAAAAACTGTGAATGTGTTTCTAATATCAGATTATTCTAATATAAGGCATCAGACATAAACGCTTTAATAATACCTTTTGTAAGACATACATTCAGAAGATTGTAAAAATATCTGAAGGAATATTTTCTTGTTAAAGAACCTTGGTTAATTGAAATATAAATATTCACTAAAATAATGCAATAACAGTCTGGCAAAAAGTGCTTTTGTCAAGTGCTTGTCCATATATGGATTCACACTGGGCCTAATTCCTTTTTACAGATTTTGAGCCCAATTTGTTGTGCCCTCACAGTACTCAGAGCTTGCACACACTCTGCTCTCTCTCCTGTACGTTCATTAAGTACATTCAACAAGCTATTTGGATAAACCTACTGATGACCAAATTACTATGCCAAGAGACAATTCCTGTATAGACAAAAATATAGAGGAACTGTCCTCAGTGGGAGAGGACTTGGCTCAGCAAATGTTATGCACCTCTCCTCACATGCATTAGCTGAGCGCCCTGAAGGGACAGATCTATCAAAGACCTTTAAGACCATCAAGGGACTTCTGCATTGCTATGTCTGGTGTAAGAGGTAGAAGTTAGTTGTGACATTAACCTTGCCTTGATGATGAGGGAGATGAAAAGCTGTCTTTCACCTCTGGGTGGCACTGCTGAAAAATGATTCTGTGTGCTTTAAGGATCTTTGCTGAGGCTGTCCATCACGCACAACAGTTAATCCGTTAAGTAAGGGAAGAGAAGCCATCTCGTGAAGGGCTCTGCTGTGGTCCTGAACTACAGGAACACAGCTCCAGGGTTTTATCACTTTGTGTCCATTTTCCATATCCTAGAATATCAGCTTACTGTTTTTCAGAATACCTATTATTGGTACTCTGATTGTTTTTCTGAACACTTAATAAAGATTTTCACATAGTTTTTACATGAAACATTTATACCAAGTTATGCCTACCCAATGAAAAACTGTAGAGGGAAAGTCAGAATAGGAAATTTCATTGGATCTATATCTGGACCTATCCCAGATATATACTGGATCAAACATTATTCTCTTCCACTTGCAAGAAGATTGTAGTTTTGCCATCTTCAAGATTCTTTAATACTGTAGATTAGTGGTAGGACCCGAGGGAACAGCATGGAGCTGGGACAGGGGAGGGTCAGGCTGGGTGTTAGGAAAAGGTTAAGAGAGTGGTCAGGCCCTGGAACAGGCTCCCAGAGCAGTGGTGATGGCACTGAGCCTGCCGGAGTTAAAGAAGTGCTTGGACAATGCTCTCAGAAGGGAGGCAGGAGTTGGACTCAGTAATCCTTGTGGGTTCCTTCCAACTTGGGATATTCTGTGATTCTATAAAATTATCATCCTAAAATCACGATATTAAAAATAGGGTTTTCTGTGTTTCTTTTTATTTGTTACAAGTTTTCAAGGCATTTTGAAGTTAGTCTCTTCAGAACCGTCTGAGTGACCATGATAACTGGGGATATACTTAATGGAAGATAGGGCTCACACAGTAACAGATTTTATGGAAGTTACGCCAGGGGAGCTTTAGGTTAGATGTTAGGAAGAATTTCTTTACTGAAAGGGTTGTGAGGCACTGGAACGGGCTGCCCAGGGAGGTGGTGGAGTCACCATCCCTGGAAGTCTTCAAAAGACGTTTAGATGTAGAGCTTAGGGATATGGTTTAGTGGGGACTGTTAGTGTTAGGTTAGAGGTTGGACTCGATGATCTTGAGGTCTCTTCCAACCTAGAAATTCTGTGATTCTGTGATACCCTAGGCTAGGAAACTCCTGAGAAAATTGAGACGACTGGTGGTGTTGCCTAGACACAGGTTGTATATACACCATTTCCCATTGCCTCTTGCCTTCTCTAAGTCCAGCTCAACAGAAGGTCCTTTCTGTTTAAACAGAAGAAAAACTGGGGCAGGTGCAGAATTATGGTGTTACGTAGATTCTGCAGTCATTTACTTAGGTTGGGTAGAGGCTACTTTATTCTTCTATTTGAAATAATGTCGTACAGACTCCTTAATCCCATGCAGATGTAGGATGTAGGAGTAAATGTGGAGAGGATCAGATATACACTGCTGGAAAGAGGAATCCCTGCTCTATTTGAAAATAAAATCTTATAAGCAGAGCCTGCTAGCTATCATCCTACTTATTTACTTTATTTACTTATTTACTTTATTTACTTAATGTTGGAACTTATTTTTAAATTTTTCATTTAGCTTTAATTTCATTTTGCATTAATTTACTCTCTGCTTCTCTGAATTTTGTCTTCTGGTGCTGGGAAGAAGACCTGCAAAGAGTATTGAAGAGAAGAAAAAATTCCTCATGAATTGGCCAGGATATAATTCTTTGGCACTTTGCTTTTCAAAGCTAGTTTCTATTTCAGACTAGTAGTTTGTTCATCTACATACTAAAATATGAATATATTATGTGTTGTATTTTAGGCATTGTGTTATGCCCTGATTCACCAGAGCATCATTCCATTTTAATGTAACTGCAGTAATTTAAATGAAACAATATTCTAAACTGCAGTGCTTCTCAGTAAGGTTCCCAGTAATACCTTATTGCATTTGTCATGTACTTCAAAATGAGTAATATAACACAGGTTTTTTGTTATATAATTTGATAATTTGGATAGATTCTTTGGCCTGGACTCTTGATTTGGAACTGCTTCTAAACTCTCCTAAATCTGGTCTTGGATCTCCACAGCTTCTGAACCTTAAGCAAGTTCCATTTTCTTGAAACAGCAAAACCTCTTACCTTGTATCCAATTTAAGCAAACAAATTGGTGCAACTGTGGTCAGGGAATACAATGTTTCTCTCAGTCACTGTATCCTCAAATACTTTTCCTCTCTGGTTCATTAATCTCTGCCTTTTTTGTTACATTTAATACAGCTAACACAGCAATTTCTTGTGAAAATACTATAACGGTTCATTAACTAATGTTTGCAAAATATTTTGCATGCTGTCTTTGCTAGTGTAATTGATCTATCTTGGTAATAAGTAATTCTAGATTCTAAGAGGTGCCAAACTTACCATACATGTAAGCTGTTATGTGAGCATTGGAGATGTAATAATAAGAATAAGATCTTAAATACACTGTTTTTAAAAGCTTACATCAAGCGTTTCTCTACAGTATTGAACCCTAGTACAAAAGGCAATGCATCAGGGGAAGTTTACAGTACAGAAGATAGATGCTACCAAATATCAGTGGCTATCAGTGGCTTACATCTTACATACCACTCAGAGATTAATGACTGAAACTAGTTAAGGGAGTGGTCAGCCTGTTGCTTAAGTGTTCTATACAGTGTTTGCTGTTGCTATAGGTACTATAGAAAATGATACTAAACTAACATCAACATTTGCTTTCAGCCAGGGCAATAGCGTCTGGAGCACACCAGAGCTGGAATACATGGGAGCTGAAAGAAGAAGTGTCCATCACCTAAATATTCTTTCACATATTATAGCACTTCAAAGACCTTGGGTCAGGTAATACCTCTTTCACTTTTTTCCTAATGATTTTTTCTATAGACTAATAATATATCAGGATGAAATTATCTTCTGATTACACCACACATTACAACATATTGTATTTTTTTTTAAGGGTTTGAGCCTAAAATGTTTGTTTATAATATGTAACATCTAACAAATATTATATTTGTTTATGTATTCAATTACTTATTCACTTGAAACCTTCTCCATCAGCCTGAGGGAAGATGTGTACCGATATTTCATAATTTTGCTAGGAGTTAGTTAATCACATTTCCTCCTATGTGTGGAGTTAATCATAGTCCCTTGAAATTTTCTTTGATTTCAGTGAGAGCTCCTTTAAGTAAAATACTATTTTTATTTAGAAGCTTATTATTTAGACTCTACATTTGAAAAACAAAAAAAAAAAGGTGTTTGTGATTATGAATAACCATTCAAAATTGATCATAGTATGAGATGTCGCTTTTAAAAGTTATAGTGTATGCTTGGCTGTAGCACATTCTGCTAGTATAATATTGAGGAAAATATGTAAATGAGACAGAACAGCTTAATATCTTCCCTTGTAACTGTCAATTGCAGTCATACCTACTCTTTATTTGTGTTTTCTAAATCAAGATAAAATACTTTGCCGTTGTGAAAACTATTTTTACCAATTTCATTGATTGTACAGCTCAGGTGATATTAAACGGATTTAATTTACAGAAATTTTGTTTTTAAACTTTTTTGTTTTTAAACTTTTGAAAAATGTTACAAACCATATTAGGATTCAGACAAACCAAAACCACTTACTGGTTTATGTGACCTGTCTTGTAAAATTTGTCTTATGTTTTACTTAGTTAATGAATAACAAAATTTTTTGCCATGTACTGCTGTTGCCTACTGGCTGAGTGTATGATGTACATTACCAACATTACTAAACAGTAGTAGATATCTCTTTCAGCACTTTTATATATTTGTAGTACTGTAAGTTCAGGTTCATGGATTTTTTCCAGTGTGGAAATATTTATGAAGAGTATTCTGGCAAAAT
Source organism: Anas platyrhynchos (assembly GCF_047663525.1). Classification (NCBI taxonomy): domain Eukaryota; kingdom Metazoa; phylum Chordata; class Aves; order Anseriformes; family Anatidae; genus Anas; species Anas platyrhynchos. The sequence continues at coordinate 40,902,917 of NC_092588.1, read as the reverse complement.
CCATGAGAAAGATTAGTGTGTTTTGGAGGGGAGAAATACGTCTTCAAAATATTGAGAAAAAATATTAGCATTAGAGAAAAACAGATCCCAACAGAAAGAGATTTTGGCTGGAAGATTTACCATGAAATGCTCTGTCTGTGTGGGTCCTAAACAATAATTCTGGGAGATTGTGTCTTTAGCTACACAGATCCTCTAGGAATAAGTGGGACAAAATACACAAGCTGTAGATCTGTGTGATTAGTGGAGGAAAAACAATGAAACCCTTGAGGTGCCACATATTTGCTTTACAAATTTATCAATTCAGACACTCTGGTTAGCCTGCTATATTAGTTGGCCTTAACAACCTAAATCCAGTGGTTTGCTGAAGGTGTTCTGTACTGGGCAACAGTAGTTATATAATTTTCTATTAGGACTTATATTGTACTATTCTTACTTTCCAACTTTGCACAGATTTCACACATGACATAAACCATCTTTGCCTACACAGGAAAGCAGCAACCTTGCAGTGTAAACATCAACATACAACTGCAACTGTAGGTATTTGTATACAGCAAAGCCTATATATTACCAATCAAATCAGGGTCTTACTGTGCTAAGCCCTCTATGAACAATTTATTGAACATATTTCTGTCTCAGCATCTACAGTCTTAATGTAGAGTGGCAAAATGCAATGAAGGAATCAAACGTATTTATCTGCCATATCCTCTGGATCCTACTTTTCAGTTTAAGTGACATGGTATAGAAAAACTTCAGTAGAAATATACAGAACCATAAGGATTATGGTTGCAAAGATCTCTAGGAGATCATGTAATCAGGAAACTCTTCAGGTAGCTTCTCTATTTTTGTTTTACAGTGCCTGAAGTCAGTTCACCTTAAATTCATAAAGTACCTACTTATGGCTAATAGATATAGTAGTTTCTCAAGATGAAAGACATATCTGATTGGAGGAGTTGTTTTTTGTTTAAGTAAACGAATTTTGTTAATTTTAATATGTTTAATATTGTTTATATGTTGAATTAAGTTCTAGTATACCGTCCTACAAAGTACCAGCCTGGGAAAACTACACCTTTCCTTACACTGAATTGTGTTCAGACCATTCTTATAAGGAGATACTTCTGTTTTGTTGTTTCCAATGTCAGAGAACAAACGTGAAAGAGCATGTTTGGGTGACATGATTACTGAACTCTTTTTTGGAGCCAGTAAATTAAAATGGAAAGCAATACACGAATGATTTCAACTTTTAATATTGATTTTAAGCCTCAGAAACCCAACTTGAGATTTGTCTGAGAGTCAGGCTCAAACTGTTCTTTTTACAAATTTGAAATTATTTCTGCCAAGTAGGACAAAATCCGTCAGGAAAAGCTGAGAATTGCTCCAGAATAAGCAGTATTTTACAAGTTATTTTACTGAGATGTAGGATAGTATGCAGCTGCCTTTTTGCAGAAGTAAACTCAACACTACATTATTTTGAATTTTGCTCAAACTGCTTTGCAGACATAGATTTCTCTGACTTGGGTCTGAAAGCTGAGAGCATAAAAACAGCAAGTTTGCATTTACTTTTAAGGAAAAAATGGGAAAACTACAAACAATTCTGGACATGCTGAATTCTCATTCCTTGATATCTAATTTGGGACTGCAGAGTCAATGGCTAGGTGGATTTAACTTCTTCCAATATGCTTAAGAGGAATGCACATTCTACTTTCATTGATTGTGTCCAGGGATGATGGCTAATACTCAGTACTAAGGGGAATGACATAACTACATTCACATTAATAGTGCTGAAGTTAACTTAATTATCCTAATGGCAGCAAAACACACATTCCCAACTTCTGTTACCTCATTTCCTATGATGTAAACAATTGTATTTGCACACCAAAAAGTGAGATATTTGTCTCATTATAATGCTTTTTTTGAAAGTTTAAATGAGCTTATCCTTGTTGAAGGGAATGTTCTATGCATTTACTCTTTGGGCCATGGCAATACATGCTTTCTGTTTGTGTGTACTCTACTGCCTTGGTATCACTTTTATCAGCAGAACATGCAAAATAAATAGTATCCTAAGAAACTGCAAACTAAACATAAGAACACAATTGGTGCTGTATAGCTTGTGATTTCATTTTGCATTCTGAAATATGATAAAGATCACCTGGGAATGACTTGAGCAGTCATAGTTGTACAATATTCAGTGACAAAGAAATTGCCATCTAGGAGATTTTATCTAAATGAAGAAATAGTACATAAAAGTATTTGCTGTTTAAGGAACTAAGTGTGCTGAGTCAATAGACACATGACAAAATATAGATAGTATAAGAACTGTTAGGTTGGGCTCTGTTTTCTTGTTTTCATCATGGAAATGTTCAAAAGAGTAAATAGTTGTAGAATTTCATTCTCTTTCTTTCTAACGTGCCCATTTTATATGGACAGTTTAAAGAAAGATCTCAAACCAAAACATGCAAAACTTGAGGGGACATGGAAGAGAACCTTCCAATGGCTTAAAAGCATTTGGTAAAATATTAATTATTTCTCAAGAAACTGGAGGTATGCACTTCAGCTTTACTGTAGAAACTTAATTTAAAGTATATAAATATTTAAAAAATTTTATACTCATAATTCCCTTCTCTGTGTCTGTCATGTTCTACTGAGTTGCTCTGGCCATACTTCTCCAGATTTCATGGAAGTGATTAAATGGCATATTTCAGAAACTGTTTTCCGGTACATTAAATGTGTCCATTTTTCACTGTATGGAGAGTAGTAGCTGGTCTGTACAACATTTCAATCCATCTTCAGATGCATTGATCTGGTTTAGTAGAGGGAAAGAGAGGAACAAAAGAAATGTAGAAAAGTCTACATAATCAAGAATAAAGCTAAAAATTAACTGCTGTTTCTCATAACTAGGCCAATATAGTTTTGGGGCAGTAGAAAGGGGAAAGGAAAAAGTTTTTTTTTTTTTTTTTTGTTTTTTTTTTTACACAGAATCTGAAATTGTGGAAATCTTTGCCATAAACTGTCACAGTTGTTTGAAAGTAAAAACAAACTAAGAGAGGAATAGAAAAAGCTAATAAAGAATATATTCATCAGCAGCTGTTGAATTTTATTCTCTGAAAGCCACCTCAGACTCAGGATACCACCCACCTGTGGAATTGGGCAAGTGTTGTGGGCCAGAGAAAGGATCTGTAGAAACTGTGTTTATGTCCTTCCTCCATAAGACTGCTGCTGACCATGGTCATGATTCTGGCTAAACTAAATTTCAGCCTGAGAGTTCTGAAGTTCATATATTTTTCTTCACAATAATGAAGACCCTTCTTTTATCAACCTGGTATGGGAGGATAGTAATGAATAAAATGGGCACTGTAGTTGTGAAGATCCAACTCCTTCAAGGTATTTTATCATGCTGACTCAAAGTAGTCTCTCTTTCCTCCACCCTCCAGTTTTGTTGCTGACAGATGGTCCAACAGGAATGTTTTATTCTATCCACATACCCTAAGTCTCTGCTGCTGAAGGATTCGTGAAGACTATATGTCAAAGTAGAGCTGTCTACCACAAGTTGTCAGGGTGAGCTCTTTGAAACATAACACAGCAGCAGCAGCCTTTCAGAGTAACATTTGATGAAAGCAACATCTTCTGCATAATTTGTGTTCTATACCGACCTCCTCGGCCCCTTCACCAAAGCATACCATGCTGTGCTTCATGGCATCATTGCTCATTGCGACACATTTTTTTAGCAGATTAGCCTTGTCTTTTTAAATGCCACAAAGATGTCACGAATATCTGCTCTGCTTCAACAATAATATCAGAAGCATAAAAATTAATAGGAAGCAATCTAACTGAAAAAATAAAAAACAAAAACACAACATAAGAAAATATTTTCCTCCTACAGTTTTTTCTACCTACCACCTGCAGATGAAAACAGCAAGTCTGTGATTCAGATTTTTTTCTAGTGATTTACATTTGCCAAGCAGTAAAAATGTTGCACTTTTCCTAGCTGTTTGAATATGCAGGCCCACTCATCTTAAAAATAGTTCAGCTTTGAGTTTGTCTTTTTGTTCCTGTGACAGGAAGGATGCTTTGGCTTCATTCTAAATGAGTATCTACTGTGTGACTTTTGTTAGTCTCTTTAGTCAGTGAATATCCTATTGTTAGCGATCTAGGTCCGCAGATTCATAGAGTACGTTTTGCCAAATGCAGAACAAAACTCGTGTTTTATTCTAGTAGAAAAGCCATGGTAATACATTATATTTGCACTAAATTCTAAAATACATTTTGAACTCAGGTCTCTGCAGGAGGGTGCTGAGAGATTTAGTCAAACAATATACTTAGCTGCTCAAATCAGGCACCTAAACTTTTTTTTTCTTTTTTAAGAAAAAATATCAAAATTTGGATAAAAAAAAAAAAAAGTAGGAAAAAAAAAAAAAGTAGAAGCAAGAATAGAGCTAAAAATATAATCTGAAAAAGCTTTAGAAATGGAATGTATTTTCTCATTCTGATCATCTTAAGCTGTAATTACTTCCCAATTAATTGTTTTGTCAGTCTCTCAGAATCCCCTATGCAGGGGATACCCTAGTGCATTGTAAATGTTTAGACAAAAGCATTTTATAACTTTTGCATTGATTAAGATATTGAACTTCTGGAATACCACTGGATGTACTACTTTAGTAATGAGAGAATAGACTGGTGTCAGCTAAGTATCAATTAAGTATCAGCCACAGCTGAGATAGACTAGATTAGACAACTCACACTAAGTGGAAGTAGCTGAAGGTGTTCAACATTTCATATGATCTGCCTGCCTAAACTTTAGGCTTTGATCTTATTAATCACTTTTTAAAAGGATCACTTTAAAGGGAGGCATTTGCCTCCCTTTAATTTTGACTATAAAAATCCTGTATCAGGCCAGGTTACAAACTACCAAATATATAACTGTTTTATTTTACTGGATAATATAACAGTAGTTGAACTATCCAGATGGTAAGAGGTATCAACGCTGGGCATAGTTCTACCTGTTTTGGTCATTTAAGTCTATACAGTTACTACCATGTTGGTCCAGAAGGCTGAATAGGACTCTATTGATAAAAACACAGGTTTTCTGGAAAAATCCCAGAACATTAGATTTACTTTAATACAGCCTTCTCTTCATGAATGAGAAATGCAAAGTATATTTCCAGCTTCAGTTCTAAGGTTTTACTTGAAGTAATTGTTATCTATTAATAGGAAAATTTTAGACAAACCAAAATGCATTTTGTGGTTTAGATTGTGACATTGAAACTGTTGGCCTCTCTACTACAGCAAAATAAATAAAAAATAAATAAAATAAAATAAAATAAAATAAAATAAAATAAAATAAAATAAAATAAAATAAAATAAAATAAAATAAAATAAAATAAAATAAAATAAGAATAAAAAAGACTGTGACCATTTCACTATAAGGGAGGGTGCTCACTAAGCCGGATGACTTACCCATGTTTAGATAAAACATTCATCAGATTTTGGATGATGCATATTCTTTGCTTTCCACTTAGTCTTTCCAAAACCAACAGAAGCAGGATTTGAATGTTCACTAGCCTTTTGCATGAGCTGCTCAGGAATCAGCTTGTAAAGGATAGGACTCTAGTTATTTTAGTGAAAACCGAGCGCCAAATCGTTGTGAAAATTGCTTGCACACTGTTTAGTAATGGCATCAAAATATCAACAAAGGTAGAGAAAAAATAGTTGATGAATTTATTCAGATTCAGACAGTTTTTGTGGTCATGGGCTTGCTGCTGTTCTCAAACTGAGCACTGTAGTCCTTAAATTCTAACAGTGCTTTTACAAACTCATATCTGATGACCATCATATCCTTGTCTTTTTTCTACAGGGTTAAAGATTTTGAGAGCCTGTGTTAAATATCTAATGCTCCTGGTTGATAATTTCATGTTAAAACCCCTGGGAAGTAAAGCAAAACAAATTCTGCTGTCCATTGCACCTTAGATTGGTTGTTGTGTGATTATGGATTATGAAGAATTTTTAGAAAGATTAGTTGGACTTCTGAAAACAGGCTAGCAATTAAAGAAGTTTCTTTCTCTTTAAAAATCCTTGCATTCAAATCCTCTGTCCTGTGTCAGCCTGTGGAAATGGGTTGTCAACAGGTAACTACAACAGCAATGGAGAGGAATAATCTCTCCTCATCTCATTCCTAAAGCAGTTCTCACTCTGACTGTTTCTGTAATACATCTGCAGCAGAAAAGGACAAATGAATGTGTTATTCCCCTTCTAAACTGTTACCCAGATGCCAGTGAACAAGAGAATGCCTTCAAGCAGAGTTCTCTGCCGTGTTGTTGTGATTGTTTCATTTTATTTTTTTTTCCTTTCCAGGTACTTTTTGCAATAAAATTGTACCAGTTGTCTTGCCAAGAGCCTTTATCTTCTGTAGCCTAAGGGGGTAAAAATCTTAGGAGCAAAGTTTACTCTGCTGTAGTAGATATTTTATATGTGAAATATATCTTTCTAAATCTAAAGGTACAAGGAAAAACGTACAAGAAAAATAGCAATTCCCACCACAAGAAAGGCATGGACGTCCTGGAGTGACTCCACCAAGGGGTCACTAAGATGATTAAAGGATTGGAGCATCTGACATACAAAGAGAGGCAGAGAGAGCTGGGATTGTTTAGCCCTGAGAAAACTCAGGAGGGATGTTGTCAATGTGTATAAATAGCTGATGGGGGGGAGTGAAGAAGATGGAGCCAAACCCTCCTGAGTTGTATCAGTGAAATGACAAGAGGCAACGGGCACTACTTGGAATGCAGGAAATTCCACTGGAACATAAGAGAGAACTTTTTTTTTTTTTTTTTTTTTTTTTTTAACCATGGGGCTGATCAAATGCTGGCACAGGTTGCCCAGTGACTGTGGAGTTCTATCCCTGCAGATCTGGAGATATAGAAAAGCTTTTTGGACATTGTCCTGTGCACTTGTAACAAATAAATGAATATTTGCTGGACAGAAAAATTAGGCTAGATATTAAAGCACTAACTGACACTCACTCTATTGTAAAAAAGGACAATATTACTTATTTTCTAAGTATAATTTAATGAAGGACTATAACTACCTTTAAAATGCAAGAATTTACATGGGCATCACTGAAGTAGAGAAGGAGGTCTGCACTGGGACCTTGGATGCTAAGGAACTGGAGTATATCCAGAAGCTTGTGAAGTTTGTGTTTGTACTATGATGTTTGCTTGTTTATATGAACAAGCCATCATCTAACCTTTAACTGTCAGTTTAATTTGAGCACATGCAAAAGATATATTTTCTTCCTTTTTGCCTGACCCTTAAAACAATTTGCTTATTAATGTAAAACAAGTAAGTAATTGCTAGTATGAGAAATATATGAAATATGTGAAACAAATAAATAGTTGCTACCAATTACCTCTAAAATTGCATTGCTGTTTTAAGTTTGTAGCACACAAGTACTAATTATCTTAAAACTCACATTCTTTTACTGATCTAGTCAGAGTAAAAGCTGCATGAAAAATGTTAAAGTTGGCAAGTGAAAACACTGGGAAGTGATTTATCTTAGCAGGGAGGGAGCTAATCTTTTTCCAGGTTTTGTCCGGAAATTGATGTGTTCGTTTCATAGATAAGGCTCTGCCACCAAAGGCAGACTGAAATGAGGTGCTGCAAAAGGCTTATGGGTGGGGGCAGTATTAGTCAGTACTAGCACAGGAGCAACTTTGTCATCAGTTATAAATATCTTACTAGATCATGTTAAGTGATAAGAATAATTTTATATGACATTTCAAAAGTACCAATTTACAGCTGTTCTATCAGTCTAATATTAAAAATAAAGAGCTAATATAGAATCCTAAATTACTGTGAAATAAGACATCAGATTTGTGTGTTCTGAGGTGTGTTTTTGCCAGAGGTTGGAGCTGAGATAGAAAATATGCCTGAATATCACATAACCTAGAACATTTTGCTATAAATTTATCCCAGATATACTACAAACTTTATGCTTTAACAAGACAGTCTCCTTCTTAGATATTAACAGAGAGCTCTAAGAAGTACTATGCCAGACCGGTATAATTTAGGTTACTAAAATCTTTCCTTTTGTATATGGAAACAGCAGAAACCAAACAGGCTTCCTTTTCCTTATATGTGGATTTTGCATTTGCATTTCTTTTTGATAAAGTGCATTTTCTTTAGCTTTTCCTCCCTAGAATGGATGTGGTTGGAACACTCCCTCAGCATGCAGAATTCTCAGGCCTATGTGGTCTTTTCTGTCTCAACGAGGCAGTTTGCTCTGATCTAACCCTTTTGTGAATAGTTATGTTATAGGAGTTTTTACTTTACTAATGAGACAAAAGGTCAGAAAATAAGATGCTACTACTTTATAATAAACTTCAGTCCAAGGATTCAGTCCAGTTCAGGATTCTGGTCTGAGTAGAAGTTGTTTTTATTGCTCATGTTCTCATTTATTTCAGTGTGGGAGATAATATAGTCTGAGTAGAATACAACAGTAGCACCTCTAAACAGAGAATGAACTAACTCTTTAATGGTTTAGAATTAGCATTTAATTTTTTTTAAAATCCTTTATGATCAAAATGTAAGTGCTGAATATACCATGCAATTAGTAACATTAGTAAAATTTGACTTACAGAGGGCACGGCTATGATTGCTTTAAAGCAAATGTAGCAGCTAAATTTGGTTCTTAGGCGGGTATGTATTTGTTACACATTGGCTTCATGTGACCTTAAAACCAATTTTCTTTAAATATCAACAGATTCCTTCTTAAATTTAAATGTTGTCTAATTACTGACATTGCTGTGAAGAGAAAAGGATTGAAGCAATGCTTTGACGTGTACTTTGCATAAAATAGACATTACTGTTTGCCAGCATAAAGATATTAATCTGTCTTTCAACAATGGGCAGTAAGCTTTTCATAAAAATGCTTTTAATACTGAGTGACATTTGTTGTCTTTCTTCTGAGCATGTCTGTAACTCTCTGAACTATAAATATGCATTTTTAAAATCGTGTTTGAGTTATTTATGCATCAGTACTATAGAATTGTTTATAGACATTAATTGAATGACATGGTTATAATATCAGAAAAATCTACTTCATCTTCTGCTGGAACAATTTGCTACAAGTCCCCGGGCATTAGGATAGCAATGACAATCTCTGTCAGCTGGCATGTGGCAGTCTCCCAATTACTCAATTTCTGTATTATAGTTTCAAAAGTTAGAGAAAACATCAATTACTCTTTAAGATGTGATCATTGTCCTGACCTGTTAAATGTGGCCTTTTCCCACCCAGCTAACATTTCTGAGATTTCATTTTTTCCCCCTCATTTTCAGTAAAGCCAGAGTCACAAAGGAAGGAAAAAACAAAGTTGGGAACAGACCAAGAGGAAAAAGGCTATGATCAGAAATATTTCATTTAAATAATTTGCTACGGGTTTCTATTGCTTGTGGCTTTCTTTTTTAAACTATTTAAACATATGTTAAGTTGTTAAAAGAAAAGTGTTTTTAAACCAGAGAACTGATATTTTGTTTAGAAAATAGTCAGATTTTTTTATTTTTATTTTTATTTTTTTAATTTCAATTCTGAAATGCACCATGACTAAAGCAAAATTTATTTTCAACCTTATTTTTCTCTTATCTACATCTGCTGCTACCAGGCATAGTGTTGAAACAAGGAATATTTATGAGGCAGTAATTACCATGAAACACCTTGATTTTGCCTAAACTAATTGCACAAGTGGGGTGCTGCAGTTTCTGAATCCAAGGATCTGTGTTTCTTCTGGTGTCAGTGGGTGAGCTGTGGATAAGGGCCAAACGCCCACCCAGCCGTTCACTCACTCCCCTCCTTGGCAGGACAGGCAGAGAAAATAGGATGAGAAAAACTTGTGGGTTGAGGTAAAAACAGCTAACTTGCATACCAATTACTGTTTTAGGCAAAACAGACTTGACTTGGGGAAAACTAATTTAATTTATTGCCAGCTAAAATAGATTTCAGCAGTGAGAAACATAGACAAACACTGAAAAAACAGCATCCCTCCCCCATCTCCCAGGCTGAGCTTCACCCCTTCTCTACATACTCTATCCACCCCGAGCAGCACAGGCAGGGATGGGGGCTACAGTTAGTCCATAATGGTTGCTCTCTGCCTCAATTTCCATCTCATGTTTTCCTTCTGCTCCAGTATGAGTCTGTCCACAGGTTGTAGTACTACAGAAAACATTTCTGCTCCAGCACAGGGTCTTCAGGGGCTGCAGTTCAGACGTCTGGTCTGACATGGCATCCTCTGTGGGCTGAAGCGCAATCTCTGCTCTGGCACCTGGAGCACCTCCTCTACCTGACCTTGGTGGTCACACTGCTGTTTCTCGCTCTTCTGCCTGCCTAGCATCTGCCTGCCTAGCACCAATACCACACCCACAGCTGATGGGCTCAGCTGTGCCCTGCAGACAGCTGAAAGCAGCTGTGTCCAGCACAGGGCAGCCGGTGGGCTCTGCTCACAGAGGCCACCTCAGTAGAACCCCACTCCCAAACCCTTGACACCAATACCCAACACGTGAGCTTATCTGTCTGCAGCACTGAAGACAGTGCTTACGGGAGGGACCATACCTTCATCATATGCCGTAAAAGATAACATAGTCTAAGACTTCCAAATGAAGTAACAAATCTTTGAACTTGACAGCATGTAAAAGTCCCTCAATTCTCCAATACATTTATTTATTTAGCTTCTCTGAATGAATACATATAAACAATTTGTTGCATTTAAAATGATAGATTTTAATATTAATTATTAAATATGCTTTAATTTGTTTTCAGAAGACCAGTTATGAGTCATCATTACCCCTTACACATTCGCATTCTCCAACTTTAAGATTTACACTGTTCTCATTTAAAGGGCTCACTAAAACATTTATATCATGGTATATCTTACATATTTGTGTAGTGTATGTAATGTGATTGGGAGCCCATGGAATTCAGAATGAAACTGAATTATTAAAGACAGAAGATAAATTGAAATGAAACAGTTCAACAAAGCTCTGATTTTTGTAAAATTAAGAAAATTCACAACTGCACTAGGAAGGGGTCAAGAACGGTGGTGAAATATCAGGCAGAATGTTAGGAATTAAGAGCCAAAGGGCACTGATAAAGGAGAAGAAATAAAATAAATTGGATTACCCATTTAAAAAGACTAGGAATGATTTAAAATTAAACAGTGACTGTATTTGGAAAAGAGAGGAGAAAAAAATCTTTTTTTTTTCCTCTTCTTCCTCCTCCTCTTCCTCCTCTTCTTCTCTTCTTCTTCCCCCTTCCCCCTCCCTTTTTTCTCCCAAAGACATATCCAAAATTTCTGATTAGATCTTTAAAGTTTATAAATATTGATCTAAAAACAAGCTGATTTTGCAAATCCTACATTTTCAGAAAGTATACACTAAGGAAGAGGAAAAAACTTGGAGTCTGGCTAGCATACAAATAGACCATTGCTATGGGTATTTCTGACTACTGTGTGCAACATCCAGTTCTATATGTGTGTAGGCATTTATGCTAAACATATTTGTACTTGTTCTTCTGATTAAAAAAGGACTTATGTATGTATTTAATTAATTGTCAAATTGTGAGTATACTTATGGGCATCTTCATTTCCTTGATATATGGTTTCATGATATTGCAATATGATCTAAGTTTAGATATTGCTATGCTATGCTGCATATATGAATATTTCTCAGTGAATATACTAACCTTTCTCAAGGTGCATCAGTCTAAGGAATCACTTTCAGATTCCAGGATCTGGGTTACTCATACATGTATACTTCTTTTTGTACTTTTTTATGCCAGGAGTAGTGCATCCCTATGTGTGTGTGTGTGTGTGTGTGTGTGTGGAGGGGCACTGGGTATGGCTCTCGTTTAACCTGTCAGGTTGCCAAGTTGGTAGAAATGGTTCTTATATCTGAAAAAACATGGATTTTGAAACAGCTCCTTTTGTATAATAAAAATACATTGCTATTAATTAGTAGCCTCTTATCCTATCTTCTTGCCTGTGAAGCTATTCTAATTTACATCCTGATAAGGATTTTTTTTTTAAAGTTGCAAATAAGTTTGTCATTATTTATTGAGTATAAATAAATCCAGTTATGTTAGAAATTACATGTCAATATATTTTTTTCTTTGAGAAAAGCCTGTGAAATTTGTAATTTAAAAAATATCAATGGCAATAAAAAGAAAGAAATACATTTATATGGAAAGAAAATTTGTTTTTAACTCAGAAATGAGATCACATAAAAATCACTTTTCCTCCTCATTTCTTTTCTTTCTGAAAAAGAGATATCTGTTAAGTGTTAGTATCTGGAAAACATTCTGATGAAAGCGTATTATATTTTCTTTTTCTCTGAAGTTCAAAAAGGCAAAAGAGTATCTCAGTTCACTTTGAGGTTACCTTACAAAAACTTTACGATGATTACAGTAAGCTGTGATATCATGATAAATAAATGTACAATGTAGCATAACAGATACTGTGTTTTTAAAGGAGGAAGTCTAATTCCCAAAAGCAAAAATAAACCTAAAATAGCATTAAACCAATAAGACATTCTAATTGCTTAGAGACAGTTTGCGTGACCAGATTATAGTATGTCACTTCTTTTTAGATCAGGTTCTTCTAAGTAAACAGACATCCTTCAGCATCTGAATATTTCCCTGTGGCAGTCTGCTAAGAAAAACACAAGAAGAGATCTATCCAACATCAGTCTTTCCGCTAGCTGTTCCCAGTGATTTATTTGAAGTCCCAAGAATCGCTTATCTGTTGAGATAGAGAAGCAGAGCCCTAGTGCCTACCCATTTGCTCTGTGCAGCAGGTCTATTGTTCTGTCACCATTCCTGAGTGATTGCTGAGGTTGACCTTGGCTGGTGCCCTGATCAGAGGTGATTTTGCAAATACTGGTTTATTTCAGCAGTATTCAAGTAAGTTTTGTAAATTGCTTTTTTCTTAAGAGATTCAAACTGAAAATTGCTAGGACTATGATTCCAACTAGCTCTGGAAGAGGGACTATATTTACTCATTAGTTTTTCATTCTCCAAGGCCTTGTGCTGTCTTCTGTGTCTCTAAAGGCACAGATGGCTGTATCTGCAAAAAGAGGGAGTCCTCTACTGCTCTGCCTTATTTTCCTTCTTAAAAAATCCAAAGACAGTAGTCAAGGATATGTCAGACAGTTTGATCCTTGCAATGGAAGCCCACGTCTGCACTGAATCGCACTGGTTTCTTTTGTAATAATGGTGGAGCACACAAATGATAAAATTGGGTTCAGGTCCTGGGTTAACAGATGCTTAACCAGGATATGCTGTTTAGTCAGTCCTCTACAGAGGAAAAGTAAGGAAGTACTATCTCACACAGATGCTGTGAGGGAAAACTCCACCAGTGATTGCCAGCTGCTAGAAAACAAAATGGTGAGAGCTGTATAAATACCAAGCAGAGTGGAACCGGAGTGAGCAGACACACAGCTGCAAAAACATGATGCTTAGAAGGGGTTTAAAGAAATTAGTACAAGTCAGAAGTGTAACTACATAAATAAGCCTTTAGTGTATTATGGAAACATGGCCAATATTGATTTTAGGGCATACCTCATTTGTCAGTGTAATACAAGCCTCTATGTCATCAGCGTCACAAGGTTCCAGGGTGTTCATCTGAATATATCTCTCTGATTTAGCATCCACTTAGACAATGTTGGATCTATATGAGAACACTGCTTTTCTTTATCATGGTCTGAAATTCTGCAATTTTTCTTAGTTGTCAAGAATGAGTTAAAGGACGGTGACAAATATTAACTCATATAAATTACATTTTTTGTTATAAAATCAACTGGAAATAAGCATTGTTCAATATTCAGCATAATAAAGATAAGAACATAAAATAGCATGGCATAATGCAGCTGTATCCTGAAGGCGAATGAGGCATCTGTCTAGACCTCCTCTCCAGATGCAGCTACATTCCCCAGGCGCTTTACAGCAAGCATGAGCTAGATGCTTGGTGCAGGCATTGCTGACACAGCATAAGAATCTGACAAGTAAAGGAGAAGGAGTAAAAATACATTTAGGTAAATTTCCTGCTTCTGCCTGTGTTGTATTAGAAAATATGTAAAATTAATGTAGGTGATTATCCCAGTATGAGAGACCTAGACACACTAGAAAGAGTTTAATGGATGGCTACCAAGATGATGAAGGGCAAGAGCAACTCTCCTGTGAGGAGAGGCTGAGAGAGCTAAGACGGCTCAACCTGGAGAAGGGGAGACGGAAAGGGGATCTCAGCGATGTTTATGAGTACCTGAAGAGAAGGTGTAAAGCCACAGCCAGTCTATTTTCAGTGGTGTCCAGTGCCAGAACAAGAGGCAAAAGGGCAAAGCTTCCTCCTGAACACCAGGAAGAACTTCTCTGTGCAGGTGACAGGTTGCCCGGAGAAGCTGTGAAGTCTCTTCCTTGGAGCCACCTGGACATGGTCTTGGGCAGCCTGCTCTGGGTGGCCCTGCTTGAGCAGGGGCTTGAACCTGATGGCCTCCAGAGGTCTCCTCCAGCCTCTGTCATTCTGTGATGCTGTGATTCTGTGGTTGACTGTAGAGCTGAAGTGAGATGAACGGACTGTGAAAAAGCAGATAGAATATACATGTAGATGTTCAAAATCTAAAATAAGTGAAAACAAATTTAAACACTCCAATATTATGGAAAACAACAACCTTTCAATTGGTTCAAACATAATTGCAGATTCTTTTTTTTTAATTCTCAGCTTATGAATTCTCTGGGATTTTGACTCCCTGACAAAATTTATAAAGGAAAAAATGCAAATATGTTTGATGGGGAAGAAAAGGAGTTTTCTGTTTGTCTCAAGTAAGAATAATAGTAGTAAGAGTAGAGAAAGCTTGAAAATGCATCAACTTTCTGTCTTAATGGAGCAGCAGAAACAGAAACTGTATTGATAGTCAGTGGTCATGTATTTACTTCATGGATTTTCTATTTACAAACATTTTTTATTTTTTTATTTTTAATCATAACTTGTTTTAAGATCAACACCAGCTTATTTTTATTTAATAATAAACACATCGTCTTACTATTGAAATTTTAATTAAAATGAATTGAACAATATTAAAAATGTACAAAAATTTTTATTGACAACAAGGTTCATTTAAGTAGTGGAAAAGACTGACAGATAGAAACTTAATAGTGATAATACCTCATAAAGTTCAATTATTTTTGAAAGAGGTGGACATTTCTCTTCTATTTCTTTCTTGAGCATATATCCCAAAACCTTTATCCCTCTAATGTCACCTGATAAGGTCACTTGATAAGGTTAATAGCTGTCACTGTTCAAGAAATAATGTGCACAAATACTAACTGGATGCCTTCATAAATAAAATGTTCTTTTTCACACCTCTAATTCGTTCAAAATTAAATATACATATAAACCCAGTCCTTTGGTTAAATAGTGTCTCTGTATGCGAGTGAGATTGGAAGATTGTATTTCCAAATCAAAATAAAGCAAAAGGAAATATACAGGTAGGGGAATATACAATAAAGGCATTGGAAAAATATCAAAGTGAGAGACAGTCAACACTGGAGACAGTCAACTGGAGACAGTCGACTTGTTTCCTCTGGGAATCCCCAGCTTTGAGTTAGATATCTTGGCTCCTGAATCATGAAGAGATGCAGGGTCTTTGGATTGGGGGTCATGTTTGGTATTGTTTCCATGGCTGACAAAGAAATGGATATCTAAACCCAGCCTCAGAGCTACATCTTGCTACAGAGTGTTTGTAGCTATGAAGTCACTTGTGGAATTAAATGTTGCATGCAGGTCAATCTTTTTTTAGATAAAACCTAGACAGGAGGAAGACCACAGTGCTGGCTCACTGTCTTGAAAACTGAGATGCATGGACTTAAATCCCTACTCTAAAACAGGCAGTGAAACAGCCCTCCAGAGTTTTAAGAGCTCTAAATACTAGCCAGAGGAATGGAGGAGAGCAACAGCTTTCTGCCTGGGCTGTCAGAAGGGATGGTCAGGTTTCTTCAGGCAAGATGAACAAAACAGTGACAAGCTGTGCATTGCATCAAGGCTAAGACATTAAGTGGCTTAGTGTTGTCAAAGCTATAATGGTTGTACACGTGCTCAGCAGCAAAACTGTACTGTTAGAAAATTAGGAGGCTCAGGAGACCAGGCACCTACAGAAGCAGGCATCAGATCACAGATTGATAGGAAATACAATGAAATTAAATGAGTATAAAAAAATAAATATGTGGCAACCCTATGTTTTTTAAACAAGTTAAGGTGTCAGTAAAACTTTCAGGTCCACGTAGGAGTTTTCTAACCAGTACGGGGGAAAGTCAATCTTTAATACACCAGCAGCATGAATCAGACTAGCAGTTAGTTGTATCATTACTGTTTTTTACAATTTCTTGTGTGTTAAGATCAGTACAGGTGATTGCATTTATTAATTTGATGAAAGAATTGCAAGGGTTGTGAAGGCAAGTATTCAATGGAAAAAAAAAGACATTTAAAAATGTTGTAGGATAAGAAACCCAGGGGCAGGGAGAAATATTCTATTTAATATTTTCCCAGTTTATAGAATTTGACACACTGTAAGAATTCACGTATCAGTAATTATGTAGATGTAAAACAAAACAAAACAAAATGTAGTCCAGGGTGGCTCTGGACTGATGGAATCTGGATCTGATGCTTAAACTCAGAAAATATGAAAATATGTCTGACTCTTCACTTTCAGTTAGTATATTTTACAGAACAAAGGCAAAAAGGTGGTAAATACATCTGCTGCAATAAAATAACAAAAAATAAGCAGAGAATGTTTATGCATTTAACTTTGAGACAAGCTCTACACTTCGGAATTAAATTTCTACCCACTTGAAGATGATGGGAGAATTTAAACTTCTGTCAAGGCAGAAATTTCCCATAGGAGGCTATTTTCTGAACACAAACAGCCATTCATATTTAGGTTAAGTTTAGTGAGGCTTGGTGGTCAAAAACCAGAACAGCTCAAACAGGCTTTTTCAGACCTCAAATGGCAATCCATCTAACCAGTCAGAGCTCTCTCAAAATCAAGGCACTGGTTTTATTTTGTTTTCCTTTTTTTTTCCTTCCCAGAGGCATACTTTTTTTTTTTTTTTTTTTTTTCCCCTCATTCTGCATCCCCAGCTGTTGGTTATCAAATCTCTGTTGGAGAATTTAATGAATAAAAGTCTGTGGGGATTAACTTGATAAGAAGTTCATGTATATCAAGAACTAAAATGCTGTTGTAATGCAATAGCTCAAAATCTTATCAGTAGTAGCATATTAATAATGGCACATTTTTTGGAAGGCTTTACTGGAAAGGATGTAAACAGGCTGGACACACTGGAGGGAACTTAACCCAGACCCCTGCTTTCAATGTGATAATTTCCTTTTTAGCTTGATAGCAGTTTCCTAATTCCATACCTTACTGAGCAGTATGATAAAAAAAAAAAAAAAAAAAAAAAAAAAAAGTAGAGGTGTAAGAGGTTGAAGGGACTTGGAAATATAAAGCATATTATCGGCTTTTTCTTGGGGCACAAGGTCAATACTAATAGTTTAACTAGTGTAGCAACTGCCCTTTTTAAAGGAGTGACTCATACTGGAATGATAAAAATACTCAAGTGCTAAGTGTTGTTCCATATGGCTCAGACTTAAACAAAGGATGTCATTCAAGGGCCATAGGACTGCCAGTCAGGGACGGCCACACCACACACTGTTCTGACCCTGCTCTGACTCAGGATAATGCTGCAAAAAAGGCTGCTTATGTTTCTCAACCTGGGATGTTGGTTATCTGCTAAGGAAAAAGAATATATCAGCAAACATGATAATGTAATTGCTAACATTTTTTTCTTTCTTGCACATCAGTTTCATAGATGTGATTTGGATCTTGAGAAACACTGAGGACTCAAGAATGAAATTGAAAGTGTTGGGTTATATTTAGGTACTTGAGTATTTAATCAGTTTGGTCACTAACACAAAGTCCATAGACAACGGGAAGTAATAAACCAATATCATAAGGAGTAAAGATAGAATCATTTTTAAAAGTTGTTTGGATGTTGTACTTTCCTGGGCTGATCAAAAGAATTTTGGAATTTCAAAATTTCTCTTGACTTTGAAATCTTTCTTTTGACCTTTGGTTCATCCCAGGGATTGTAAAGTGTTTGCAATAGGTGCTTGACTTTTTGCTGTATAGAACAGCTTTTGCTGTATAGTACAGCTTTGTGGGCAAACTGAAGGCACTGGACTTTCAATTGTGATACCCATACTGCTGTCTTTCTAGAAGACACACTTTGAAATAGAAATGAAAATTGCTACTGATCCCTGTGGTCATTAGAGTAGATCCTTTGAGTGTATCTGTCACTGTGTTCACAAAGAACTAAGAAAAAAAATCCAAATATGAACTTTTGCTTTTCCTCTTCTTTTTGATGAAAGACATGAGCTGAAGTTAAGGACTGCCTCACATGATATGGCCATAATTTCAGCTATGAATCAGGAAACATCTGTAAGTGTGGTTTCTTCTCATGAGAAATACAAAGCATCAATATATTTTATTTCACATTATTTATTTTCCATATCTGAATGTACAGTAAAATGCCTTTTGATTAATAAACGAGCCTTTAATGCAACATGGTGCCATAAGTATTCAAATTTTCTATGTTTCATTTTCATTTGTTTCCATCATTATTTTTTCTGTTCCTGCAGTTTTGGTATGATCACCGAGTTTGATTGCAAAATTTACCTTGTAGAAACAGTGAATTTCTCTCATGAATACCTGAAGAACTTCTCGTTTCTGTGCAGTAACTCAAGGAAGCATGCAACCAAGCTTAGGAGGTATACACATACATTCAAAATGTTTGAAGATGGCAATATTACTTTCCTTTTCTGACTGTGGAGACTCCTCTGAAATCCAAATGCAGCAAATCCCCATGGACCTGGCTACAGTGCACTGAAGTACTGCCAGCCCTTCAGTTGTTTGTTACCTCTGCTTAACCAGGTATATCTCATCTTGCAGGCTTTCTTGAAGAATTGCATATATCATCCACGCTCATTCAATGCAGTCAACTGCAGTTAGCTTGCACTGCTAATATAAAAGCAGTAGTCAGCCATCTGTACACCATTTTCTGGTATGGGGAAGGTACTACAGAGCTTAGGAAAGCGGAATTTCGACAGCAAAACTTATTTCAAATCCATCTGTAGTGGGTTTACATAGCAAGGTTTTGGTAGCAGGGGGCCATAGGTATGGCTTCTGTGAGAAGAATCCAGAAGCTGCCCCATGGTAGGTAAGGGACCCTCTGCTGGCCAGAGCTGAGCCAGTAATGATGTTTGTATTTAAGAAAGGGAAAAACAAACAAACAAACAACAACAACAAAACCTGCTGTGGAACAGCAGCTGGGGCAGAGAGGGGTGAGAAGCAGCTCTGCTGCAGCCCCCCCAGATCAGTGCAGCAGGAGGGCAGGAGGTGCTCCAGGCACACAGCAGCAGTGCCCCTGGTGAAGCAGGCTGTCCCCCTGCAGCCCATGGGTCCCACATGGAGCAGATCTCCACGCTGCAGCCCGTGGAGGAGCCCCCAGTGGAGCAGGTGGATGTGGCCTGGAGGAGGCTGCGGCCCACGGAGAGCCCCCGCAGGAGCGGCCCCGGGCCAGAGCTGCAGCCTGTGGAGAGGAGCCCACGCAGGAGCAGGGGGTCTGGGGGGAGCTGCCGCCCACCCATGGGGGACCCGTGCTGGAGCAGTTTGCTCCTGGGGGATGGACCCTGTGGTACGGAGCCGTGTGGGAGCAGTGCTTGAAGAGCTGCTGCCTGTGGGCAGCTCCCACAAGCTCAGTGGGAAGGACAGCATCCCGTGGGAGGGACCCCACGTGGAGCAGGGGCAGAGAGTGACTGTGAAGGAGTGGTGGAGAGGAAGTGTTAGGGACTGACTGCAGCCCCTGCTCCCCATTCTCCTGTGCTGCTCGGGGAGGAGGCAGAAGACGGTGGATGGGGGGAAGGTTTGTTTTCTTTGTTTCTCACTTCTCTAGCTTGTTAGTAATAGGTAATAAATTCCTCTAATCTCCCCATGCTGAGTCTGCTTTACCCTTCACGATAATTGTTGAGCGATTCCCCTGTCCTTATCTTAACCCTTAAGCCCTTTGCATCATGTTTTCTCCCCATTTCCCTTTGAGAAGGGGGAGTGAGAGAGTGGTTGTTGTGGAGCTCAGCTGCCCACCCGATTGAAACCACCACACCCTCTTAGTTTAATTATCAGGTTTGTAGAATCAATTAATCATGGAATGGCTCGGGTTGGAAGGGCCCTTTAAGATCATGTAACTAGATCAGGTAGGCAAAGGCTTCATCCAGCCTGGCCTTGAACACCTCCAGGGATGGGGCATCCACAACTTCTCTTGGCAACCTGTGCCAGTGCCTCACTACCCTTACAGTGAAGATGTATGTCCTAATGTCTACTCTAAAATCTATCCTCTTTTAGTTTAAGATAATTTCCCCTTGTCCTATCATTATCTACCTGAGTAGAGTCCTTCTCCATCTTTTTTATAAAACCCCTTTAATTATTGAAAGGTCACACCAAGGTCTCCCTAGAGCCTTCTCTTCTTCAGGCTGAACACCTGCAGTTTTCTCATCATGCAGTTTTTCTTCATAGGAGAGGTGCTCCAGCACTCTGATCATCTTGTAGCACTGCTCTGGACTTGCTCTAACAGATCCACATCTTTCTCATGCTGCAAGCCCCAAACCTGGATGCAGTGCTCCAGGTGGAGCCTCACAAGGGCAGAGTAGGGGAGGACAATCACCTCCTTTGACCTGCTGGTCACACTTCTGATGCAGCCCAGGGCACAGTTGTCCTTCTGGGCTGCAAGCACACACTGCTTGCTCATGTTGAGCCTTTGGTCCACCAGAACCCCCAAGTCCTTCTCTGCACGGCTGCTTTCAATGATTTCCCCTCCCAGTCTGTACTCATGTCTGGGTGCAGCACCTTGCACTTGGACTTGTTGAACCTCATGTGGTTGGGGAGAAAATACTGGAAGAAAATAGAAGAAAAAGTTAATATTTCCTGACTTAGAAAAATTGGTACAAATCAATCACTTCTTTGCTTATACAAATCAGACACAAGCAAAGTGTCTTTCTCTATTGACAAACCGGTACAGCTGACTTAGACTAAAAATCTACTCTTTAGATAGCTGAAATCCTACCCCTTGTATTTTTATATAAATTCTATATTAGAATTTATAGGAATTATTTAAAACCAAATTGCATGTAAATATGCAAGAAAAATATTGAAATCTTGAAAAATTTCATAATGAAAGAGATAAAATATAACTATTTTTTTTTTCTTTTCTTTTTTTTTTTTTTCTTTTTTCTGTGTATGGCTAAACAATTATAATGCCTTAATGATAAGGAATTAATAAATAAATAAGCCAGTATATATGTCTAATGTCTAGAAGTCTAATGATTCTTAAAAAATAAAAGCAAAATTGCAGTCCTTCCCATTAAAACAAAGTATTGAACAATCAATAACGCTTACTCTTAACTCGTAGGAAACAATAAAAAAGGACCAAGAAAGACACTGAGTACAGGTTAAAAGTCATGTTTAGTATCTGAACTGGGAACTGAAGATGTTCTGGAGATAAACAGGCATATAATTCAAAAGTGAAAATGACAGCAACCCAGAAAATTGCAATCCTATTTGCAACTGCAATTTCAATCACTGTAATGTTTTCTCATGTGGCCTGATTTTGCATTGGTACATTTTCAGGACTAATATTATATTCCCCAATTTTTATTTACAAAATACAGAAAGAACATCTATTCTGCAAATATTAATGTCTAATTCTTATCCTGTCATTTTAGTAGTTTCATGAATGTTAGTGACCTGAACATATGAAAAGTGCTTTTGTGTAGATACTTTCCATTACAGGACTGTGATAATCTTTTGTGCTGTTAGCTCTGAGTCTAAGTCTAATAGGAATTGAAAGCAATTCCTATTAATGTTATTTTTACTATGAAGTTGATTATTTCTTCTGTATTTTCAGAGTATGAGTTTTTTTTTTTTGTTGTTCATAATACAAGAAGAAATGCAGTGAAGCTTTTAAGTTACATATGTCTGTACAAAAGGCTTTGTGAGCCTTTTGAAATCTTACAGAATTAAGGGGCACTCATACCATTAAAGGGTGATACTTGTTTATCTTCTTCACCAGGCTGCAGAAGTATTATGCAGTGGGACCCAAATTCCAATGGTGCACAGAAACAACGGATTAGTTTGTTATTAAAAGTGGCTTTACATGCACCGGAAAGCTAATGAGACTAGCAGTGGTATCTTAAATCATGCCCTTAAAATAAAAAGAAAAATGTGAAAAATTTGGTTAAAAAGTTATAAGACATCAGAACACTCAAACACTTAGAATTCATGAATATCCAGATGTTCCTTCTGCTGATAAATATGTTTGGTAATCGGTGTAAGCTATTGGGGAAGATGTATATGAGTATAAACAGAATATTGGTGGGAATATAAGCAGGACATTAGCTGAGAAACATTAAGGACCTAAAAAATTATATTAATATAATATTTAAGAAAATGTTGATAGCAAAATATCTACAAGATCATCTTTTAATATTTTTACCTGCATATCTTACAAAAGTGGAACAAAATCAGCATTTAAAAACTTCTATGGGTATTGGACTCTCTGCTAAACAAAACAGTTAAAAAGTCATTGTGGTATGCAATGGGAGCGTGTACTGAGCAGTGTTTTTGTTACTGTTATACACAGCTAGTTTTGAGAGCCTGCTATAATCTTGATTAAGTAAAGAAGCTCTAAATCAGATTATACATCTGGTAGTAATTAGACAAAACAGCATCCGGAGACGTAGTACTTCCACTGGAAAAAAAAATCAACAACAACAAAAAAATCAACAAAAACCCAACCCAACATTCAGTGGTATAATAAAATTACAGTCATACATTATTCCCTTGTATCTTCATGAACTATATTCACGCACATTTATTTTCATTACAGCATCCTTTCGCCAATATGCTGATCTGAGGAATGCACCATAGATGACAAACTATGTCAGACCATGCAATCGGACCATGCAATGTTTTATTGTGTGTTGTGAAAAAAAAAAAAAAGTAGAATTATTTTCAGTACGATATCTGAATAGAGAAGATATGGGAGAATCTTTAGCACAAAGAGGATCATCTTGACCAGGTGGTTGAACAAAAGCAACAATTAATGTCAGGAGATAGTTAATAGTCTCAGAAAGTGATTGGTAGAAGCACCACCTCATTTTACATTTTTATCACTACGAAATATTCTTTGAAGAATATCAACAGACAGATTAAAATATCGATTAGATGACCTATGTTCCCCATCTCCATTTTTATTTAATGTGGTTCTGTGAGTCTTTTGATAGACTTAAATAAAAATTATATAAATTAAACATTTAAAAGGAAAAATAACGTTTAAAAATAATATAAGAGGACTTGCTGAATGAGATGGTAGACAGTCTGTTCTGAACAATGGCTACCTAAGGTGAACCTAGTCTGATGATTAACATTAGCCAAGATTAAGCAAATGGATTATGATGTTTTCTTCTAGCTGAGTGCACTTGGAATAAGACTGAGGATGTTCATTTCATATGGCATAGGCAATCACATGTACAATATATGAATCTCTGAAAACAAGCTATTTTTTTTATTTACAGAAGTTGTGACAGTGGGTGAGTATAATGAAATTATATGCAATACTTAACAGCTAAAAGACGTTAGATATATTCTTATAGCTCAGAATAAACTGTTCCACTTAGTGTCATTATAAAATCAAGCAGCTTTATGCAAAAACTTTGAACAACTGATTTTGGTTTATGAGAATGCAGGCAATGAGATTAATTTCTGAATTCTGTTCTAGTTTCTTGCAGAGTCAAAATTTTAATATTGTAATTGTCGTGCTATCTTAGACATTCTGGGTGATGTAAGATCATCTGATTATAGCTTAATTTTAGAAGAAAATTGTTAGAATGTGACAACCTGTAGAATGAAATTGCAACTTCTACAACATGTTGATTATTAATTTGTTGACATATTTAATTTTTGTATGCATGATGATAAAATGAAACTGTAAGGTATCTGAAAGATGAATAAGTAATTTCCACCTTTAAAATTAATACTAGGAAGTATTCGTGCATGGTGTGCTATGCATCCATCAGTTCCCTGTCAAAACTATATATCATTCATTTTCTGTTTTGCTAAAGAAGACTTCTTTTCCTTAGATACTTTTGTAAATTCAAATTACTTCGTGTTTATAATGAAAACTGACATTTTGCTTTCTGTATTTTGTCTTTGTTTGTTTTGGATTCTGTTGCTGGTAGTGTCAATATGCAGTCTAATAATTATCTCTATGTAAACTGTATTGTATTTCTCTTCCAAATATTGGTTACATAACTGAATGTTTTACATGAGTACAAATGTCCAGCACAACTTCTAAGAGTCTAATTCAAAAGCAGTTATTATCAGTAGCCTTATCAGCCAGCCTTAGTCTGGTTGAAAGGGCATGCAGATCACTGAGGAACTTTTCTTCTGTTACAAATACCTTCTTTTGTGTGGATCATTTTCTCTGAAATGTAGAAAAATTCTTGTTCCAGCTAGCAACATAAATGCCCTGAATAGATTTCCTCTAGGAACATCACTGTGTACAGAATAAGACATGAGACGTAAAAATGTCTGGTCTAGATTGTGCCCCTAGAGTCTTAACTCTAAAACCTCTTAACTCTAAAACTGTTTAGAACTGTAATGAAAATTGAGGCAGCTAATGAACAGAGGTGTCAAAAATGAACAATTGTATCTCTCAGTGATTTCAGCAGAAGTGGAGCTCCACCCCATGATAGAAAGCAAGCCTCTTCATCATGAACTAGCTTGTATAACTTGCTGCAGCCAAGCTTGTACATTTCTTCCTGCATATTCCTTATGGTTATTGTTATTAATTTAGACCTAAATGTATTATTATTAGACCTAATTCTATCTTTGTATACATCATTCTCATACAGATCTCTTTGTTTTTTTTTTTTTTTGTTTTGTTTTTTGTTTTTTGTTTTTTTTTTTTTTTTAATTTTAATTTTAACACTTAAAATGAGTAAAATTTGCACCATAGATAGTATATTACAATTTTACTTTCTTCCTGTGCCGTGATCATTGTTCAAAATAAATAAATAACTATGTATATATATATATACATAAATTGTTAATTGTATAGTGACAGGAACATTTAAGAAGTTATTAACTCTCAGTGAAGGCAAAACACCCAAGCTGAAAACAGTGCTTTTAAGGAAAAGCTTTAAGAACACACTTATAGAGAATCTTGACAAATTTGACTTTATTTGAATCTTGACTATCTTGAAAAATGGTAACATTTTCTTATCAGTTTCAGAACTGAAGTATTAAAGTAGTAGAATATGTCAAAATATTGTTTTCCATAGCTTCAGTAAGAAAAACACACAGTAGTCAGGAGAGGTTGTTCCATTAGTGAGTATGGCAACTGCATCAAGGTGACATTGACAAAGAATTTAATTTACATTATTTTGATGACAAACATATTCCCTGAGACTACTAGTCAGCTTTTTAGTAAAACTGTGCTAGAAGCTCATCTTCCAGGCTGATAAGTTGACTATAAGTTTCTACCCTGTGCTCTAGCCAAAGCAAAGCAATCATTAAGATAAAGCAAATTTATTCAATAAATGATTGTCATTAAAGTATGTATGTAGATTGGATTAAAATGAAAAGGCTATTATGAGAGTACTCCATTTTCAAGCAGGAAGACATTTGATATAGTTGTAAGAAACAATATGTTATTTGAAAGAACAGTATGTAAACGTTTTAACCATAGCAAACTACTACTTTTACTGAAGAATACCTGAAATGTAGTGTCTTTATAGAGGATTTAAAGACTTTTCTCTTAATAAAAAATCATATTTGATCAGTAGGTTTTCACTCAGTATAAATGAAAATATTGAAGTGGTTGATTTATTTATCATGAAAGATAAAACACGCAATAAAATAGCAAGTGATCTGGTACAGATGATATGGTACGTGATTTGTACATCTTTAAGATGTACCATAACATTAACATTTTTTGGGCCTTATTCTGGTGTAATTTACAACATAGTAAATCAGGAGCCTTTTCCCTGAATCCAATGTATTTGTCCTGGTGTAAAACTAATAGATGAGATCATAGTAAATTACATTGTCTTTCAGTTTTGTTATTTTGGACTGAGTATGGCTTATGCCTAGGCATGAATTGCTTCTTCTTCACAAAGATTTTGCTAATATATTAAATATGAAATGCGGTCATTAGCTTCATCCTCAAGGAAAAAAAAAACTAATTATCATTCTGGACTAGGTACCTTCTTCCAAGGAAAGTTCTCTTGTACCAAAATGATAAGAGATTTGAAATTACCTTGGAGAGTGTTGGGAATACTTGCAAGCAGAGCTATGCTAACTTAATCTGACAGTACTGGAGTCTTTGTGGAATTTAGAGATAACAGCTTGGATCCATTTAAATCCAATGATTTTTGGCACAACTTGTTGCTGTTCATTTCTTATAATTCTCTTTCTGCACCTTTCAAAATTAAGACTGTCTTATTGCTAGTCATGTGAAAACTTACATCCGTGTCCTCTTTTTTTCCCCCCAGATTGCTGTCAAAATGAGTGAAACTCCTTCAACTAGTTACTCAGTGAATCAGCCAAACTCCTCTGAGAGTGAACAGAGTTTATCTACACGCCATTTCAATGTTACTGAACCTGTAGTGGCCAAACGGATCTGTTTCTATAAAAGTGGAGATCCTCAGTTTAATGGAATCAAAATGGTCATTAATAACCGGTCTTACAAAACATTTGATGCCTTGCTGGATAGCTTATCCAAAAGGGTCCCATTACCTTTTGGAGTAAGGAATATCAGTACACCAAAAGGGAGACACTGCATCACCAATCTTGAAGACCTCGAAGATGGAAAATCTTATATTTGCTCCCATCAGAGGAAAATGAAGCCTATCAACCTAGAACGGGCTAGCAAAAAGCCATTGCCTTGGCAGATCAGTAGGCCCGTCAGCGCTCGCCGTCGTGCTGTGCAATTAGCAAGGGAGAATGAAATTGGATTTGGACACAGAGAAAGAAAAATAACAACTCCTAAAAAGATGCTTGTTTTCAAAAATGGAGATGTAAGACTCAGACGCACCATAATTCTGGGAAAGAAAAATACACAAACCTTTGAGGCCTTTCTGGACTATATGAGTGAATTAATGCAATATCCAGTCGTGAAACTATATACCACTGATGGCAGAAAGGTGAGAATAAGAGAAGTGATGAATTTTGCTTCTAGGTTATTTTTCACTAAAATAAAATAAAATAATAAAAAAAGTGACTTTTTTCAATTGTAAACTAGAGACACTGGCCTGGTATAGTATCTAATGTGCTGAATTTCAGCTGTTGCCTTTCTATGGTTGTTCCCCTTTAGGAAGGCTACTAGCTTGAAGGAAATAAATATACATGAATCTAGCAATAACAGAGAAACAAGTGGGGATATTGTATTTCAAGTCTTCATGAAAAGTCACTTTTCTTTTTCTTACTTAGGTCTCTTTCATGCATTCTTTCAGTTATATATTTTTTCCCTATTTAAACAGAAATTTACCTTAGTCTTAAAGCTGTTTTCTGTGATTTTTAAAGCTGTAAAATATTATAGGTAGTATCTAATAGCCATAACTACTTTATTATTACACATACGTTTTGCCATTAATGCCTTAGAACTAGGAGACCTTATATTTTACAGTATCTAAACTGCAGACCAAATTTGGTACCTCTAAACCCGGATGTTGCAGCAATAATAATCCTGAATTTCATTTTACACACTGTTCTATATAAGTTTATCGCATTTAGTGCTTTTCCTGCATGTTGTTTAACTGGAAAGAAGGACTTGTGATCATACCTCTCTCAGACATCAGGTATCTGGAAAGGGAATTCCATGCAGAGTGCTTGTTCAAGGGAAATCTTGTGTTTTCCCTCCGTTTGGTCAAGATCTGTATTAGGTTGGGAAACTCTCCCTATCTCCTATGTCAGTGAAATGCAATTTTCAAGCCTTATCTTGCAATATATTTTGGAACATAAATTCAAATCTGTTAGTCAAGGCCCTGAACAACTTGATCCAAAGTTAGACCTGTTTTGTATACTAGATGACCTCCAGACATCTTTTCCAATACATATTTTGTGATTCTGTTCAGTTCCACCATGGCAGTACATGTGAAATGTTTGTGATGTATTCTGAATTTTCCTTTTCTTCCTCTGAATAGATGTTCATATATATACCTACCTTCAAATTCATAGTCTTATTCCATGGTTATGATTGATCACTCTTCATTGATGAAATAAAACAACATATGCAAGCAATGACATTATAAGAAAATTTTGATCTGTATCCAAGTGTTGTTTCTTGAAGTCAGAACAGAGATAAGAATTGCCTTATAGGAACTGAAAAATTAATTCTATTCTGTGATACATATTTAATAGACAGCTGCAAAATGATGTAGAGACTAAGAAGTGAAGATATTACAGCACAAAATGGATAAATCTCTTACTTTTTTTTTTTTTTTTTTTTTTTTTTTCAGGTTCCTAATCTTCAGGCCCTGATATTGTGCTCTGGAGCTGTAGTCGCAGCAGGGAGAGAGCCTTTTAAACCAAGCAATTATGATTCCCTTGGGTATTCACGACCAGCTAAATTGCTTGGAATTGCAAATCGTGTGTACCCAAAAGCAAATGCCAAGTCAGAAAGTGAAAACAGTAAGTTCTTTGAATTAATTTTTATTCTATTATTTGGTTTATCTCTCTCAGTATAAGACATAAACCATGACAATCTTACTGGGATCAAGGATATTCTAAAAGGACAGCTGAAAATTTATCTGTAGGCATAAGAAAGATGAAAGTGTTAATTTTCATTTTAAAACATGTTTCTTCTCATGCAGCTAGCATGCATATTTTGTCTCAAACTGACTTATTTAGAACATGGATACGAATCTATATGTATATTTTGTTGTAATGCACTTGATTGTCATTGTCATTAATTTTTTGGCATCACATTTATTAACAGTGGAGGTAAAATAAATCCTACAGGTTACTTCAGAGTTCTTAACTGGCTGAATTTATTGAGGAAAACTTTTGTGCTGTTTTTAGGACCTAGCAAATGGGGATTTGACTTGTCATTATCATGACTTTTTTTCCCATGTTCCATGCTCCACATAAGCATGAAAACCATTACAGCACTCATCCACTTACAAACTCAACATGTTTTTGTGAAGCTGCATCCTATAGGAAATTCCAAATCCTTATGACTGTAATATAAGCTTTTTGGTTAAGTTTTGGAAAGGATACACAAATACATACTTTCACTACTCAAGGAGTTGTGTCACTGACAAGAGTCAGTGTGTGTGAGTTGGCCAGTGGATGGTCAAGAATTGTTTTTGTCCTGAGACTTTCCGTGGTAATCCTCACTATGTCATGGAGCACATTGCTACATGAGGCACTACTATTTACTTAAAGGTGTTTTTTCCACATCCCTCATAGTTCATTATGTCTCTACTAAACTACTCATTTTAGTTTTTCTCATACTTCATGTTCTTTGACATTCCACAGCTTCAGAGCTGTTGGTCTGGTCTCCATTAAAGGAGTTAGTCTAAAATATTTCATGGGAAAGCATATGCATGGGAAACTCAGAGCATTCCCGCTGAAATTATAGACACCTATCTATAATATCAATGTGTCAATCATGAAAGTCTTTTTATAAAAACTTTTGTCACTTTCTTGAGCAAAACATGCTTAAATTCAAGTAATGTGAGATAAGTTAGTATTAGTTATGTTAAAATAGCTTCCTGCAAGCAAAACCTTTCAATTAAATTAAAACTTCTATATATTTAGGTATCAGTAACAGTTGTAGATGTCTTTGTGTGGGTGTACATGCACCATTTCACTCACAGATATGCTTGGAAGACAGCAAAGTTTTATTTTTACCTTATTTTCTTTTATCTCTCACCTCTTCAGTGACAACCATAAGAAAGAGATAAGTCATTTTTTAAAGAGACAAATTATTAAAGGTTAATCAAATGACTGAATGTCTAAAAGTATTCTCCTTGACTTTACTGTGTTTTGCACCACTTACATCTAGAGTACTGTAGCATAAAATGTACATGTATCTCAGAATGTTATGATTTAAATTCAGATTTTATAAGCAGTTCAAGCGCTTCAATGTTTACTTATCTATAGGGGACTGAAAATGTAGCCTTTAGTCACGTGTGTCAATGACACTACTCAAAGCAATGACACATGCTGCAGATTGTTGAATTAATCCCAGAGATATATATTTAGACCACGACTGACACATTTTAGCACTAACTGTAAGGACTAATAGGAGGTGATATGTTAGCAATTGTCAGGGCATGGAAAAGATGTAAATTTAGTAGCCTGAAGGCCCAACAGATGCAGGTCTGTGAACTTCTTAAAAAAAGTTCAAAGTAGCCTCAACTCCCAAATGAGTATAAAAGGAAAGAATTTAGAAAATGTAGTCTGTTTTTTTTAGTCTGTGGAGCTTCAGATAGGACTATTGCTCAGGCATTAGAAAGGGCCTGTTGAAAAAATATATGATGTGGAAAAGTAGTTAAACCTTTGATGTTCTATTAAAAATTGGTTGTATTTCTCTCTTGAACAACTTCTGAAAATTAATAGCAAAATTAGATATGATTTTTTTTCTATTTCTTTTTCTTTTATTTTTCTTTCTAATACTCTAGAAAAAAAAAAAAAACAAACACAACTTCATTAGGTTCTTTTGTACTAATTTATCTCCTTTCTTTCTTTCTTTTTTTTTTTTTCTTTTGCTGCCTGTCTGCTGTCTTACCATCTGGATCCTTATCCATGATATCTGTCTGCTCTACTTTCCAACTATTGAATGAATTTGGATTCTTTCAATGTAATTATTGGTAGCGAGAGTTGAAGTGATCTCTAGCTCTAGATCTCAGATATTCTCAGTTTCTTCTGGTAAAGAGTCCAGCAACGATAACAACTCAAATGATAACAACTCAGAGTCTTCCTATGTTACAGCCAATCATAATGGTATAGGAGAAAATCAGTCAGTTAATGGGGAAGAATTATCTGTGGCACAGTTTGAAGATGACATTGAGAAATCTGTTCACCTTAATCAAGATGGCAGTATGACAGTGGAAATGAAAGTTCGATTCAAGATTAAAGAGGAAGAAACCATTAAATGGACAACAACTGTAAGTCGCGCTGGCCTTTCAGGTGACAAAAATGTTACCATTTGCAATTCTGCAATGGCTGCAGAAGACTGCTTATCTAATGTAAATATGTCAGAACGTACAGAACCAATGGACACTCCATTTTTGGACAGCTACAATAAAGGAGATGGAGACTCATCAAAACAATTCAATGAAGAAGTCTCAGGCAAAGAATCAGAATCTGATTTAAAAATGGATGGTTATAATATCCATCAGAAGAGCAAGTCTGAAGATCTAGATATAAGCAATGTACCTGAGGATAATATCAGACCTCGCTTTTATAGGCCTCCCACCCCTGGGCCAAGACGTGTTAGACAAAAGAAAGCAGTAGTTGAAAGTGTCACCTTGGTATCTGAGAAAGAGGTTCAGGAAAAGACAATAGGACAGTTTTCCTATAGTGAGGAAATACAGAATGGAGAAAACAAATCTGAGTATTGCATGGTAGCACATTCAAGCAGAAAAAAATCAAGTGTCA
This sequence comes from Anas platyrhynchos, assembly GCF_047663525.1. Classification (NCBI taxonomy): domain Eukaryota; kingdom Metazoa; phylum Chordata; class Aves; order Anseriformes; family Anatidae; genus Anas; species Anas platyrhynchos. The sequence goes on along the minus strand of NC_092588.1, from coordinate 40,871,120 downwards.
GTAATCCAAAGTTTAGTGAGATGAGTGACAATGACATATTAAGGCTTTCTTCAGAGAATATAAAAGAAGAAATGCTTTTTAAAGTAAGCCACAAAAGTCATGATTTAACCACAAATAGGAAGACATTAGATGTGCCTGATGACAATGAATTGGTACAGAACATACTGGAGAAATCAGTTGTGGAGCAAGGTGTGTATAATAGCTTAGTATCAACCTGCAAAGCTAACATCAGTGGTTTCATACCATCATCAAAAAATTACCAGGCAGCTAGGCCAGTTTCAGCAGATCATATCCACGAATTATGTGATATTAAACAAATAAAAAGGTCACTGAGTTCTTACATTGGATATTCAGAATTATCTCGGTCAAAAAATGAAGAAAGAAAATGCAAAGCTTCCAGTTTATTAACTTCTCAAAATTCAGTGCATTCAGTCTGTCCTGAACACAATGAGATGGAGAAAATGATAGCTTCATGTAGTAAAGCACCTGAGAAAATAAATCCAACAACTGCATTCTCTCCTGTTAGTGAAAGTGAGAATCAGATCAGTGTCAGGGCCGAATCTTTGACAGCATCTCATCTGATTGATGAAAGCCAATCTGCATCTTCCCTTACTAAAAAGAAGAAGAGAAAATTATTGTCTAACTTTCTAGAGAAAGGTATATATGAAAATCAAAAAGATAAAGAAATTTCAGGGATAATTAAAAGTGAAGACATGCTTGTCACAAGCAAAACTACACAAGTTTCCACAACCCAGGATAATTGTTCTGAAATGCTTCAGAAAAAAGAAATGGAATTACTTGTAAAAAGCAATGATAGGTCTGACAATTCAGACAAAAGCATATGTCCTGAAGATGATTATGATCCCCATAATTCAGTGGAACAAAATGGATTATCACCTAATGAAAAAACAAGAACTAAGAAACGGTTGGCTGAGGTAAAATCAAAGTCAGGCAAAAAAAATAGTTCCCTTTTGTCTGTAAAGAGTGAAGATGATCTAATGACAGCTGATTCAAAAAATGAAACTGAAAACAGTCAGGATACACAGAGTACTGTGAAAGAAGGCAAGCATCTCACAACTAATTCTATTGAACAGACACCTAACTTGGCAATGATTTCAAAGACATTGTCAGAAGTGCCAAAGGTTCATAAAGTAGAAAAAGGAAGGGAGGATAACATTTTGGAAAATTTGTCATTAAAGAAAGAGAAAAAGCAAAAGAAGATGAAGAAAAATTTAAGTAAAGGTGCAAATAAATTAAATATGTCAGAGAGCTCCATTACAGTAGAGGCTCTGAAACAAGAGAATTTTCAAGAGGAGATTGTTGAGCATTCACTTGAAAACTATGTCCAAACTTGGCTGAAAAACCTGTCACCAAATGCTGTCTTACCCCCTATAAAGAAAAAAGAGGTGAATGTGGATAATAGCGATGTCTGTCATGTTTCTAAAGAAAACACTGATGCTTTTATAGATAAAGAAGCTAAATTTATTACAAATACAATGCACGTGACTGGAAAAAAACACCTGTTTGAACATAATCAAAACAAAAAAACATTAAAGCCTCTTTTTGAATTGGGAACTTTAGAAGAATCATCCAAATATTCACATCAAAACCAAACTGACTCTTTGATTTGTGGTAATACAACAATGGTAGAAGAATCCAAGTATTTACTACAGTCAGAATTTCATCATGACAGTCAACTGCACGTGTTTCATGAAACACATGGCAATGATAAAAAGGCGTCAGAGCCTGATATTCAAGACACAGATCTGTGCCATAGAAAAAAATCTGAAGTTGCTGTTCAAGTTGATTGTTCGATTGTCAGTGAGAAAATGGGAACTGATATTCAGAATAATTGTATGTCTAGTATGCTGCTTCGCGAGTTACAATCAACTTTGCTTGGTCTCCAGAAAGAGCACGCTGGATGTATAGGAAAAACATACAGTCTTTCAGATATTTCTCCTCCAGCTTTTGGTTCTTCCTCCAATCTCCTCCTAGCTTGGCTACTAGTACTGAGTCTGAGAGAGAGCTTGATTGGTACAACCAAAGATGATATGCAAAATGCTACCTGTAACTGTTCTGAAGTAATTACACAGTTACAGGTTCTGAAACATGCAACAGTTATGCAAAAAGTTGATGAACTGAAGGCTGCTTTCTCACATTTTCAAGAAACAACAGAACATAACTTATTACATGCTGTGAAGGAATTCAAAAAACAGGATTCCACACACTGCCATGAGAATATACCCATACTTGAAAATCATAATGTTATACATTTGCATGAAGAAGAAAAATCAGTTGAACCTTGTATTGAAAAGAACAGTTTAACTTCTGAAGAAGCTCTAACATTATCAGGTGAATTTGAAAGCTATTCAGATATACAGGAAGAGCTTTGTAGAGCAACAGAGATTTCAGATTTGAGTGCTTCGAAAACACAACTAGATGGTCAATATGCTGATACTAACTCTGTTAAATGTAATCTTTCATCAGCTATAGAGCCATCTGAAACAAATGAAGAAATGGCTTATAATCTAAATGAAAAGCCTCATGACATAAACATTAATGAAGAGTCAGATACTTCAGTAGAGCCTAATTCAACAGTTCACAGTGTAACTTCTAATGATAAAAATTGCATTTTAGATCAGGATACTTCTGAGATAGAAGGTGAAAAATATATTGTAGATGTTATTACTCATCAAAGGGAAGATGAAAAAGTTGATCCAAAGTCAACAGGTAATGACAAAAGAACAAACAATCAACTTAAACTAGTTGCTGACACCTCTGCAGAATATAATTATGAGGATTGTTCTGTACAGGAAGGGAAGGATGACACAGAAACTTGTGAGGAAACCTCTGAGAGGTTATCTACAGTCTCTCCATTATCTTTTTGTTATGAATCTAAGCAAATTACAGAATGTGATATGAGTGAAGGAGAACAGAAATTGCAAGTAGACGAATTGGAGAACAAAACATGTTCAGACACTTCTGAATTAAAAAAATGCTTAAAAAGTCCTGCTACTTCAGACTGGTCAGATTACAGACCAGATACTGAGGAGAGTGATTGTAACTTCAGAGCATCCAGTGATTTGACCAATGAAAGTGGAGAAGAAGCAATACTTGAAAAACATTATAATACTGGCTATGTAAAAAGAACTATTGAACGACTCTATGGTAAGACAGAAGCTTCATTTAAGCCTGACTTTCAGAAAGGATTTCCTTACATGTCCAAAACATTACAGAAAGATGCTGAAGAATTCAGCTCTGCAGTGGTGAAAAAGAACATTCAATTTTTTCAAGAACCTAGGCCTTGTTTTGCAGAGAAATTTTCACATTCTTCATTGTCATCACAAGAATTTCCAGAAATCATTAGCAAAGATGAAACTACACGGAGAAAAGAACGTATTTCTTCACCAACTACTCCTAATGGAGAAGAGACAAATTATATTAATGACAACTCAGGGGAACCTCCAAAGCAACATTGTCAACCTAGTGTACATGCTAATGAAGAGGAAGGAATATTGATTGATAAAGGCAAATGGCTTCTCAAAGAAAACCATTTGATAAGAAGATCACCACCTGAGCGGACTGGAATGTATGGCAATTTGGATACAACATCAACAGACACGGTGCTTGATACTAACAGTGATGATGCTCCATACTCACACTTTGGCAATCTGAATCAGTATCCAGTCCTCAATGAAGTATCTTCTTCAGAGCTTGAAGAGATGGCTAAGCCCTCTAAAAATTTTTGCAACTACTTCAACATGCCTCACAGTAGTGATTCAGACCCTCTACGGGATGACTTAAGTAGGGAAAGCAAACTTTGCCTCAATGGAAAAATCACCTCCCGTCCTGTAGGGAACAAAGAAAAGATCAAACCTTCAGTCATGGTAGGTTCTACTTCCACACATCTTTCCACAGAAGCTGATACCAATTTTCCAGCCTTTACATCTGTAGAATTTAGATTGCCTGATAACAAGGTGCATCCATTGGAACAGCCTTTAAATGATGAACCCATACGATCTCAGCCAACTGATGTTAGCAATGCTAACAGAAATGCTCTTCAGGAAGATTCTCTGGATAAGCTCCATGCTATATGTGGCCAACATTGTCCAATACTGACGGTGATGGTTACACCAATTAATGAGGAGCAGAGAGGATATGCTTACCAAAAGGCATCTGATATTGAGAACCAGATGGGTCTATGTTTGTTAGCCAGTAAGAGTGAACATTTACAATGGTTAGGCAAAGATTTAGTAAAAGATGAAAATAATTACGTGACCCTGAAGAGGAACTTCATCAATAAGATTGCCAATAATATTTTTACCAGGTATTATGCTAATAACACTATAGATTTTATTAGTAACATTGGGATACTTACATCTTCAACTCTGAAAGACAAGAGCAATTTAAGGAGGTTACATGGTATAAAGAATATGAATTTAAAGCCTATGGAAGTCAGCATTTGTAAAGACAACGTATCCAAGCACATGCCCAGTGATTATATGGTGGACACAAAGAGTAAGCCACCCAACACAAAGCCAGAAATATGCCAAATATTAAGAATGAGCCCAATTCACATTGTTGGAGAAAAATTGTCTCCCTTGTTGACAGATCAAGCAGAAACCTGTCATTCTGAAATATTTCTAAAATGTGACACTTTTATAAATAACATTGAACATACTGCCTCTGAAAATATGAAAAATGCAAAGGCCTTTTCTAAAGAAGAAGAAGAAGGAGGAGGAAGAGGAGGAGAAGGAGAAGAAGGAAAAGAAGGAGAAGAAGAAAGAGAAGAAGGAGGAGGAGAAGGAGGAGGAGAAGTTTGCTTTTGTGCCATGGACAATGGATACAGCAAAGATAAGAAAGACATGTAATAGAGGTCTTGGAAGTTCCATAACATCAGATTAGTGACAACTTCAATAAAAATATTATCAAAATAAACTGCTGAATGCCACATCCAATAAAACTTCCAATGTGAATACAACCCAGATAAATGTAAAACATAACGGTGTATCTTTATGGAAATATACATAATAGCTTAGTTTATTTATTTATTTATTTTTTGTCAGAAACAACATAGGAAAAACCAAACAAATAAACATACAAACTGTTCTAATGGTGGTTTCTTAGCTAAAAGAAAAAAATATTTTCTCTTAAATGTTATCTGTTCAGACATATTTAGTAATATACAAACCATGTCTTCTGTAGAGAAAAAACTACTACTAATTAAACAAACAAACAAACAAACAAAAAATCAAATTTTAAATATCTGCCTAAATTCTAAGATAAGATACTTATATTCCATGACTTTCAAGAAAGAGTTTGAGAACTACCATTCCATGTAAATGCTTTGTCCGGGACAAAATCAAAAGATATCTTTAATTTGAAATGAAAAGTAGGAAATATTATTCAATTGCTGTAATACATTGAGAAATAGAAAATGGTAGTCATGTTAATTTTACATAGATTAATCAAACAACTATTTCAGTTTTTAAAGCCAACTTCAGAATAGTTATGTGGGTAAAGATGACTTTTGGTCTCCATATAGGAACATCAAGACCACAAATGAAATTTGCCTCTTTTATCCGAGGATAGAGGAAAGGGAGCTTATTTATTATTTAGGCTTACACAGGTGCTGAGAAGGGAGATTGTGCATCCAGACTTCTTGACTGACTTTGCCATATTCCCTTCAGAGGCTGCACCACTGACACTTAAAACTGTTCTACATACACTACAAGTGTTAATTGTGTTCTTTTTTTTTAACCTTTGTACTCCTTTTTTTTTTTTTTTCTTTTTTTTTTTTTCTGTAAATATGATGTAATATGAGAATCCTAGGCATATTTTATATGTTTCAGAGTCTTTCAATCTAATATTAGAATTATTTTGGATGCCTGTTTACACAATTTTTTATTATCCTTTATACTTAGTATTCAGTTATATATGGTTTACAATTTTCAGAAAATGATTTTAAATATAAAATTGGAAAATACTTAATGTATATTGTGATTAGGAAGAGTATTTAATTTTGTTTGTTTGCTTAGATTTTAACCCCTAGTTCTGCACAATAACTTACTTCAGTATCAACCAAGTCAGAGCTATACCAGAAGTGAAGTGCTTTTTTTTCAGGTAGAGAATGAGAATTTGTCCATTCTGTACTCTTGGAGGCTGCATCTAGACTAACTGGCATGTACATGGTACCACATGCTGGACCGTGGTCATTTAGTTATCCAGACTGGGGACTTAATTAAAGCCTGATACAAATCCCTTTTGGTCCATGGGCCTTGATTGTCTCCCTCTGGAGAACAAGGCACATATAAGAGAAATAGAAGCAGGACCTGGAACAAAAGGGATTTGAAGTATGCGTAGGAAACCTAGAAGCTCTCAAATTCCTTTTAAGGAGTCTAGTGTTAGCCATGTTTCCTTGTAAATAACTGATAAGTTTCTGTTATTTGAAGCAGTGTTATATTCTATGTAATAAACCAACATTAAAACCCTAAAGCAATGTTGTGATATTTACTAATAAATTGCATGCCAAATAGCCGTGTGTTTATCTGACTACACTGGACTTATTTATGATTTTCTTATTCCCATCTTCACATTTTTGGGCATCTTTTTTGGCATGTTTTGGAACTACTCCAAATGAAGAGTCTCAAGGATATTTTTTCATCCTTTTACCTATGGTAAAATAAAATAGAAATAAAACCTATGGTTTGAAAATGAAGCTTAAAATAAGTAGAATCCAATTAAATGCCATATTAGCAGTCTGCATACAAAGTTTCTATGCCATAAAAAATGTCAAAAGGTTAAACTGACAGTTATATGCATTACTTGCAGTCTTTCTGTTGGATTCTGTTGCATCCTGTGGTGCATTCACAACACCTTAATTTATTCAGACTTTCAAGAACCTTTAATCAGATGTTTATTGTAGTGTTACTGAGCAAACTGAGCACTTGAAAGGTGAGAGGTGTGGTATGGACTTAGATTACAATTAACACAGACAACAGCAAGCACTGAAATTTTTGTTGTATTCACTGAAGGACTCCTGATTTCAGAATGTTAACAGGAAGAGAAAGAATAAAATAATAAGCTCAGAGCAGGACAAAAGGTTGACAGTAAGATGTTCAATGCTGTCACAAAGTTTATTTATTCATTTATGGTTCAGGGAGGATACAGAATATTAAGTGGCTGAGATACACAGAGAAAATAAAATTGCTTTTATTAGGTTGGAAAAGACTGAAGACAGACCCTCAAAAACTGTTGACTAGAGGAACCTGCTGATTGACAGAGGGAAAAACACCATGAGGAGTAATATAAACTTCTTATATATAGCTTAATTCTGTAAATTAGCTGCAAAATGCATAGAGTCTTTCTGAATGAGCCAGGGTAAAATATACTTGGAAATGACAAGCATATCAAATAATATGTAAAGAACAGAACAGAAGAAAATTCAGTAGGCATTTAAAGGCTTTATATAAATTATGCTATTCTTCTGGAAGGAATTATATTTCTGTCTTGCTGTTGTTAAAAAAAGAAATAGCCAACGTAACATGTAGACTATAGGCCTATGAAGAGAATTTCAGTTTATCTAGTTTGTCTCTCTACTAGAAAAACAAACAAGCAAACAAACAAAAACCCACACAGAATCATGTAATAATTTATTATAAAATCATATAAATAATGTACAACATTTAAGGACTAAGTCTCGTGTTAAAACTTATTAGTTATAGTCATTGTCATTTCCATTGAAGGGGTGTTCTAGAGCTTGGGTCCTTTTGCTGATATCTATCTTAACTGTTTTCCAATTTCTATCCAAAATCTAGTCGTAGTTAGTCTACATTCATGTGTACCAAAACCATCGGTATCATTAAATTAGATATGTATTTTCCTCCTCCTGATACCTTTTGACAAAATCAGATATTCTCTCACCTCTTTTTACACATAAGGCATTGTCTTCATTTCCTTTAATCATAATGGTTGTCTTTTCCAGGACCTATTCTAGCTTCAATTAATTTGTTTTTGAATATGGTTGCCAGACCTCATTGCAGCTTGTGAAAGATTCTCTTTCTGAACTCTTGGACTCTGACAGTAAAATTTCTCTAATTAGAAATCTTTCTCTTGGTGCATCTTACAGTCACATTGTTGCATCATATTAGTGACTATGACGTCTCTCACTCTCTTTTAAATGATAAAATCACTGTTTGTAGCATTATGTTTTGGTAGTATTTTAGAAATGCATTTCCTTTCATTTTATGCTGTTTTGTATTGCTTTTTAATACTATGGATTTTCTGATCCTCTTATGCTTAATAAATAACTCTTAGTAACTATGTTACAGAACCTATGTTATGAAGTATATTGACAAATTATGAAATCCCAATCAATCCCAACACAGATTCACGAACAATTTACTACTATCCCTATAAATTAATAGCTCTTATATCAACACAAACTTATAATTTTCCATGTAGGTAGTTATTTTGTTACTCTGCAGTCTAGTACTAATCTAATTCTCAATTTAAACTACTAATTTCTCATATAATGCTGAGGATGTACATCTATTGTAATTTCCTTGTCTAAAAAGATGAATTATTATGTCCGACACAATGTCATTGTCTCTAAATTGGAGAGATATGGATTTGATGGATGGATCACTCGGAGGATAAGGAGCTGACTGGATGGTGGCACTCAAAGAGTTTTGGGTTTTCAAATTCAACACATGGTGCACATAGCCTTTTCTTTGCTTATTCTCTTTCAATGGTTGAACAATATTTTTACAAATTTGTTTTATTTTCATTTTTTACATCTCACTTTTGAGTTCATTTAACTTCATTAACCTGTTCTCTTACTTTTGGAAATGTGCTGTTTTTAAATCAAAAGCTTCATTTAAGATATTCTTTTGGTCCTACCTTAATTTAAAATGAATCAGTTTATGATTGCTTATTCAGGGGTATTTTGTACATCTCTTTCTAAAGGGCCATCTGCCCATCAAATCTAATTAAAAATTGTATTTTCCTCTAGTGATCATTTCAGGAAGAAATGTACAGATTCTGACATTTAGAAATAACTTCTTTCTACCATCTAGTAGGATTTATTCTCCTAAATTCACAAGTTAGACGGTCTCATTATGTTTTTGACTTGCATTGTCTATTTTTCAAATATCTTGTTCCAAAGTAAATGTAATCCAAATAGATTCTGTTTCATTTTGCACTTTCCATGTGTACACTTTCCTGAAGGCTGCATACCTAACTTATCTTTTGCGATCCATGCTCCAGGTATGACTGCTTTTTCATAATTTTACTGTTACCTCTGAATATGCAGATCTCTGTTTTGTGCTAGCAATAACTGCATATCTAGATTACTGACCTCATCAGTATTACAGCTTTTGTTCATTTTACTGTTCAACATCCTGTATTCATTAGTTTTTCTACATTTATCAGATAGATATTCTGTTTTATGTGCATTGAAACAGCCTGTGGAGAATGGATAAGTTGCAATATATTTACTCCTTATTTCTTAGTCTGAATACTTTTTACCACCTGTGTCTGCCATTATGGTACATCCATATTATCTCTGGCAACAGGCACATGAGTACATTCCATGATATCAAACCCTTCCTCATGTCATGTATCTGTGAGTAACCAGTTGATTTTATTACCTTGTTTATCATTGACTTCTATTTTACAATTTCAAAGAACTCCAGTTCCCTTTAGTTGACCATATTCTTCAGCATTTTAGAGGTATTTATTCATTCAAACAGCAATTTTAGCAGTAATATTTTTTTTTCAATATTAATAACAGCTGGTGAATATACCTTTTTCATAAAGAAACTCAAATTTTGTAAATTTGCTTTAGCAATCAATGTATTCTTCTGTTTTTATTTCTTTGCTTGTTTGTTGGTTAGGGTTATTTTTTCTTCCTTCCTTCCTTCCTTCCTTCCTTCCTTCCTTCCTTCCTTCCTTCCTTCCTTCCTTCCTTCCTTCCTTCCTTCCTTCCTTCCTTCCTTCCTTCCTTCCTTCCTTCCTTTTTGGACCTGGAAATAATTTTTTTTTCTGTTTGGACTCCAATCCATGAACCATCTTTTCTTCATGTTTAGTAAGACTGACTTCCCAACTTTTTCTCCCAGACAGTATGTAATGGATCAATGAATGCTTGTTTTTCTCCATTATCTTGTTTGCTGATTTCACAGGTCATTTTCCTTACCCATTGTTCAAGCTGTATTTTCAGCAGGTTTATGCAAACCTACGCAATTCTTCTTACTTTAGGTACACCTGCATAGAGTGACTTAGATGTTGTACAGTTATCCAAGTTTGTCATTTATAATTTCAATTAACATAGAGGATTATATGGTCACCTGTCATCAGCCATGCTTCACAGAAAGCTGGGTAAAGAACTGCCTTTGTAATAGAAACAATGAGCAAAATTCAGCAGTGGACAAAGCAGATTGCAGCAACTTTTAAGAAATGTCACACAGCTCTGTTGTTGGAAAATGTGATTCTGTCAATTGCTTCTTTTCCTCAGGTTTAGCAGTTAGTACTTCCTATTTTTTATGTTTAATGTGTTAAAGCTATGACAATTCTCGTGAAGATGAAGTTTAACTTAATGATAGGAATAACTGTTTGGCAGTTTATTATTTAACAATGACAATACAATTATTTAGGAAGAGTAAGGATAATAGCTGCATATTCATAGTATTTTTCAGAAAAGTGCTCTCTCAGTTTGTGCAACTGATATTAGTGCATATGTCTATATCAGCAACAGCTCAGATATGTGAAAAGGTTTGTAGCAGTTGTAAACTTCTGGAGTAAGAAAAGGATTGATAATGTGCCATTATTGAGCCTTGTTTCCTGCGTTTTATTAAAAACAGTATTAATAATTCAAACATAGCTGCTAAGTTATGTGGAGGACATAGATTCTCAACTCATTTACTTCCCAGAGAGAAATACATTGACATACACCAAACCTAGGACAGCCTGATCTATTTCTTAACCACCTTTTCTTTAGACATGGCTAAACATGAGCAAGTAAAAATACTAACCCTGTACTTCTAAAAATACTAATCCTTATCTTTTGCCAGAATGCCACGGAAAGCTACACACAAATTCCTAAAATTAGCGGTTTCATTGGTCCTCAAATAATACTCTGCTACACCTTGATTCTATGCATGTATCATGATCAATGACCATTAAATCCTTTAAGAAAATTCACATTGCTAGCACTGAAAATGCTAAGTGATACTCAAAAAAAAAGTGGTTTCACTGAATCTTTCAATAGAACTGTAGGATTTTGTATTGCCTGGATTTTAAGACACATAGATCTGTGTTTGACATGTCAATCAAGAAAAACAAAATTCATCATATCATGCCCTTACTATCTTATTTTCCAATGTTTTAGCCAGAACAGATTCAAAGATCAAAGGTTTTGTGATGGAAGTAAAAGTAAGAAACATCAGTAAATGTGTAGAGACATTAGATGATAGGGGGCTTCTGTAGTCAGTGAAGCTCTTTGATACTGCTGCTGTATTTTAAATGAAGTTCTCTTTTGAGAAACTGCTACATTAATCAGTGATGCAAAACAATTTTAGCAAGCTTGGGGGGTGCTTAAATGTTTATCATTTGAGATGGGCACCAGCTATATTTGGTGTGAAGGTGTTTTCTTAGCATTCCTTCGTAATATCCATTAAAATGAAACAGGCCACAGTTATCAGCCATCCCTCAACGATACCATTTCCCTTAATTCCCTGCCATTGATATTCAGCTTCCACTGAGCCAAAGCCTAAATACATATACTTGGTCTTGATAAAAATGAATTTTAACCATAAAAAGACTATTGATATGTTAGGGTATAATGACAACACTGCAATGCATGTACATGGTAATTCCTTCATGGATTTTGACTGAGCTGTTATATCTGTGAAGCCAAGCATAGCTTTGCAGACATACAGATCCATTCTTAAAGGTACATTCTGTGCTATGCCTTTCAGCAGAGCTAATTAGCTTTAAGAGACCCTAACATTCAGAGTGATGAGTTTGTGATTCCAGAGGTATCTTGTTGAGAGCCGGGATGTCATTACACAACACTGCATAGGGCAGATGCATCTTAAACAAACAGAAAGACCTATTTCATATATTTTAGTACAACATTTCAAATACTGTGTTGGAAAATTAATCTGCAGTCATGCAATTTAAGTTTGTCATATGACATATGCATACTCCAAAAGATGTGAATGTAACCTAATATTTCTTGGTTTTCACATGCATAACTTACCAAAGTCAATATTTGCTGTATTTTTGTGAAATATGTATTTTTGTATTCATTGACATGATATTGTTTAGAATTCTGACTGCTGAAATACATTTTGCTTAGGAATCTTGAGTTTGAGTAATTCAGAAAGTCTTTTTATCTTTTGATAGCTAGGAAATGGAAGGTGTCAGTCCTCACCAGTGATGTGCCATCTGCAGAAACAAGTTCAAAGGTTTATATTACATTGTACGGGGATCGCAGCAGTTCAGGGCCTATTTTTCTTGATGGAGAGGAGGGAAAATTATTTCAGAGAGGCAATGAAGACATCTTCACAGTAAGTAATATATATTCATTGTGTTGCCTCCTTGTGTCTCACCAGATTACATGAAATTTCAAAATCTATATGATTGAAAGACAGGCAGTTTTTGTATAGCACACAAATCTTAAAACAAGAATAAGGACATAAATGGGCACATAAATTTAGTATCTTTTCTCCCTCAGCCATCCAAAAGCCAGCTTGATGCAATGTATTTCTTATGTGTTTAAGGATAACCTTATATAGTGCCCAAGATAATACCAGGTAGAGGACAACAGGTACTTACTTGTATAGTGTTTAATTTTGAAATGGAGCAACAATATTAAAAATGAAGCGACAAGTGGAGAATTAGGGAATGGAATAAATTTTTAACTTTGTTAAATCCCTGTTGCCTTATTATTGCCATTTTCTATCTGTGCCGTTCTCTATCTGTGCTATCAAAAAACAGATAAAAGATTGAAATGAGTAGATAAAATAGGTAACCAGGGTAAAAATACCCTTTTCATGAGAGAGATTTTTAGCTGTGTTTCATGCCCCCATTATTATCATTAATTTTGCTTCCAATGACTCTTAACTGCAAAATATGGAGACAGCCTCTGGTTTGGAAACTAGGATTCCCCGTGTAGGTGAGAAACCGTAATACCAAATGCAATTAAGGAGTTCATATTCTAAAATGTATAGAAAGAGTCAAGCCTCTCTGTTTGTGTTTTGTGCTAGATCTAAGTTAATTCAGGTCTGTCTTTGCTCTACCTCTTTACTGTTTATAACACTGCGTTCAGGAAAGTTCACAATACAGGGAATTCAGTTCACACCATCTCTAACCTGTAAATGAAAACATGAAAATGAATTCTATAGAAAGCAACAGAAGGACAGTGATTCCAGGCTACATCATAAGAAAATAATGATAGTGAAAGGAGGTGAAGTGCTCACTGTATGTTTCCAGTGCCTTGAAGATAAACTTTCTATTTCTATACTTAAGTTCATAACTAGTTGTTTAAATAACCTTTACACAAAGTGATTCCCTCAGCACCCTTTTATCTGTACTGGACATGTTCATCCAGCCCACACAAAAGCTAGTCTTTCAAATACAGCTTTTTAAGTTGATTTAATTGAAATGATTTGTAAAAAGAAACATCAAATCTGACCACAATTGCTTCCAAAATCATAAGGCATATCCTCCTGGACGTGCAGGGAAAAACTCAGAGGTATGTGGGAGGTGCTTGAAAGACAGAAATAATTTTATAGCAGGTCAGTAGCATAGATACTAAACTGAGACAGGTCAAGAGGCTTTTTTTTCTTTTTTTCTCTACAGTCTGTATTCATCTCTCACTGAGATCAATATTCAGTGAGGAAAAAAATAGCTAAAAGAGCATCTTGAATCATTTAGACAGGGTTGGCAGGCCACATGGTTTGCCATAGGGGCTGTCTTTAAAAGAAAGAGCCAAGCTTCTAATGATAGTCCAGAGCAAAGTATTTTGGAATCACCTATTTAAATATCAGAATATTTTATTCATATAAACTAAATTAACTTCTGTTACATGTTTTTCTTGTAAGAAATGTTCTGTGTTTCATCAGTTGTGTTCCTTTTACAGGTTCATACTGGAAACATAGGAAATCTCTACAAAATACGCATAGGACATACAAATTCAGGAAATTCCCCTGCATGGCACTGTGAAGAGGTAAAAGTAATTAGAAGGAATTTTGTCTTTCCAAAACAAAGACACTATGACAATGGAGTCAAAATATGAGTCAGAAAAAATCCTCATGTTCACCTCATGTTGATGCTCACCTCTTCAAATACCTGTAGCTTAGTTTATGAGATTATTCATCATGGAGTCTTTTTTGTGAAGAATGAGAGGCAACTTGGGATGCCATCTATCTTCACTTCTTGTTTGAAGTTTAGTGAGAACTGTGCATTTCTTTAAAAATGCATTGCTAGGCAGTAAGAAAAGCTGCTGAAGTGGGCTGCTGTAGTCTTGAGTCTTCTGCAGCCTTTGTATGATACAAAGGGTGTCTAGAGTTTGTTGAAACTCAAGTCATTATACACAGTCTAGCCAAATTGTCCTCAAATCTGTGACTGACTGCTTATGCAGAGCATCAGAGCTAAATTGGAAATGTTTCCAATTCTGTGTCTTTGAGGAAAAAAAAAAAAAAAAGACAATAACAGATTCTTATCTCTCCTCACTTAATAAAAGATCTCAGTGAAGGTAAAGCAAACATAAAGTGAATCAAATCAGCTAGTTATGTTTCTAGCTTTGGTTGTAACACCTAGTGGATAGGTTTTTGGGCTGGGAATGAACATATCTGTCTTTTATCCTTAGTGCTAGTGAGGTACTATGTGTACCAATGATAGACAATACATGCCTGAAACACTTCCCTCTTTGTGCCTGAGTTTCTTGTTCTTTAGTTAGCAAAAGGCAGTTTATAAAGGGCTTTAGAAGCTTTTGCTGAACGCACCATTATAAGCATGCTTTAGGGTAAATTTTGATCTATCTATTGAAAAGTGCCCACTCATGTTAAATATTCACAGAATCACACTGATAAATGTTTGAACTCTTTGGTTGTTTGATGCTTTAACTAGTTGTTTTCATTTGGGGCTGAGACTCAATAAGAAGACAGAGTATGGTCTGGGTATTATATAGAGATATATATAATTGTACAACACACCCATTTAAAATGACTGATTTAAGAGAAAATGCTCTATAAATGCAAAGCTTTTATAACAGTTAGGCATGGTGTTCCTCCCCACTATTCCATGGTTTCAATGACTGTCTCTGTGCTGAGATGTTTTCAGGACTGCAAATGTCCACAAAGCTACTGCTTCTCTAACTCCATGTTCCTGTTCGAGATCTCTCAGCAGATGTTGACAGGCTGAGGTGTGCCAGGTTTTTCAGACAAAATGAATTTCTTTCTTTAAAGTTCAGTATCAAAGCAGTAAAAGTGATGAAAATGTTTCCAATAATTATGAATGTATTCAATTAAGATTAAAGGATAAATCTCCTAATCAAGGAGATTAGATTCTGCAAAACAAAGAGCAGGAGTGAAATTACAGGTAGAAATATCTTTGTTTCTCTCTACTAGTCCAAAATCTAGTGTAGCTGCTAGTATAAATTAGCATAATCAGGGACTATTCTAATATCTAGTAGACTTTGAGATGCTTACTATGGAATACTTCAAAGTATATAAAAACTGGAGCTATTTCCCTTCTTCAGCGGGTGCGCATATGGTCCTTTCACTGCTATATACTAGAATTTGGGTATGGAAGAAAATTGTATGGGGCAGACTGGTGTTGGGTCTAGCACTTTCAAAGTTTATTTACATTACAAGCAGTGCTGAAGAAGCAAAACCTGTTTCCTTAATATGGAGCATGTTATAATATGGAACATTTTGTTGTAATAAAATAAATTAAAGGAATAGATTCACAAGTATTACCAAGCTTCCCAGCGAGAAGTTACTTATTTGGTAAGCCAGGCTACCTGGTGACAGTCTATGTGGATATACCAGCTGCAACAACAAGGCTATATTTTGTAGGACTACACATGAGCTGATAAACCCTGTTTCTCATCTATGCTTTAGTTACTCTACCCTGAGCTCCTGAATCTGATTGATGGAAAAGTCAGGTTGGGGGCAGTTGTATCCAAGGAACAAACGTGGCTCAAGCACATGGTTTTCTGATCACACCACAGAGCTCTACCTGCACGGATTTCAACAGCATCCTACAGATGTAAAGTTCTGTTCTGTTTGGACAGATATTAGTAACTTAAATTGCAATTCTTGGTGCTGCATTAGGTGCAGTTGCTGAACCTTTTCTCGGGGGAGCAGTTTTCTTTCCCTGCACGTCGATGGCTGGCCTGGGACCAGGCTAATGGGGAAATATCCATGGAGCTTCCTGTTTTCCATCAGGGTCAGCCTGTTCTTCCAGGTAAGCATAATGCCACATTGGCTAAGTCAAGTCAGAACCAGATGTTGATAGAGATGAGTTCATTGTTTTTCATGCTTTGAGTTTCACAGGTTCTTCAATGATATCCTCCTGATTTGATTTTTCAGCATCTGTGTTTGCTATAAAATAGACAATATTAAAGACAACTCGCAGATATTGGTTTATGTTTTTGTTTATAAAAAAGCCAGGAAAAAAAAAGCAACGCAAAACTACAATGAACACATCACATGAGCCAAATCAAAAACTCTACTTTCAATTACTGAAGTACTCTACATAGCTCTACTATGGGTATTGTAGCTGCTGCTTTAGTTTCTTGTAAGTGTCTGAGACAGGTTTGCGAATACTTCTAATTTCTGGGTTTGGAACAAAACCTAGCAAAAAAGGTTATAAGTGTTAAAAGCTGTATCACTGATATACTACCACTACTACTATAATTATATTGTAATTCTAAATGTCATTGATGCCAAACAATACCAAATTTTTTAGATGTTGCTGCTGTTTCACTGCTTTAAGTCTCCGCTCTACCACACTAATCCCTTTTGATTGTTGTTCCTATGTAGTCTCTCTCCTCCAGTGATGGGAAGGAAGTCAAAGAAGTCTGTACTTGCTCTTTCTTTTTCTCCATCTGTCATTGCTCTTTCCTAGCCTAAGAAAAGTGCAAAGGCAGAGCAAGGTCAGTGTACCCTATGAGAGATGTGGGTGAGGGAACAGGAGTGCTTGGGAAGATTCCCACCCTTCAGGGTGTGAAGTTAGAAAGGGAAAAATCATAATACCACCAGTATTACTTGTGCTGAAGCTTTCATTTGAGAAAGATCATCCTGGGACATGTTCCAGGCCTTCCTCTCCTCCCTTACCAAAAGAACAGATCAACTGTAGAGAACAAGACTAATTAATGTGAGAAGCTTCCATTCAGAATTCTCAAAAAGCTATAAACACCTCTTTTCAGGATGTTTAATACTATATCAGTGCTTGTTGGTTATTACGGCACCTTTGGTTGACCATCAAAAATTGAAAGGGTAACAGACATTATTGTTGGGTTTCAGGCTACAGGAAGAGGATATAAATGAAATTGAGGGTTGGAAGTTGAGAAAATAGCACATGAATATGGGAAAACTTACCATAGGACAGTAACTCTAGTAGGAAAGAGCTGGGTGGCTTGGAGCTGTATTTACGCCTATGATGGTTTAGCACTGAGGTTAAGAAACTGGAGAGAAAAGCATAAAAAAGTCTTGTGCCTCATTAATATGTCTTTAAGAGAAAAAGAATAGCAGGAAATATTTCCTCCAATGATCTAGTTAGCAGCTGTAAATGGGTCATTAAATACTGTAAAGAGGGCTTGGCCAGCCCTAACCACAATGATTTGTGATCCTGAGTGATTTTTATCTTCATACCCTTGAGGGCACGAAAAGACTCATATGCATTCAGCCTGCATAGGTTAGATCTCTCCGGGAGACTTTGCTATTACTAGCATAGGGGAACATACAAGCACTCCAATAAAAACAAAATAAATTAAAACCCAACATTTTAAAATAAATGTTAATTAATAAGCATTAATGGGTTGTTAAATTGAATATACTCAGCTTCCCTACATGCAGTATCTGTTCTTTCCCAGTGTTCCCTTACATAATATTCTGGGACCTTGACCTTTCCCACCTTCCAACTTTCAGGTTTTTCTTTCTGAGAAGGCTGTTCTTTTGTTTCTGAAATAAAGATATAATGAAAGACTTTTATTATCAAGTAGTCTTGATGCTTTATAAAGCACAACAGCATACATCCTCTCAATCTGCATTTTGTAGTTAACAATTTCTCTCACATAGGAAAAGAAGAAAAGAACTGTGTATTTCTGCTAACCTCAGTATAAGAGGGGTCATGCTGAAGGCTTTGGAGAAGGGAGTTTCATCTCTAAGTTAGTAATTGAAAGACTGTGTCTTTTTGCCATTATTATATTTCTGCATGAGACAGACAAAGAGAACATAGCTTTTAACTTCAGAGAAGATAGTTTGATAACAGAACAAGTGGAGAGGTCTGGATTCAGTCTGAAAGAGGGATGATGAGAGGCACTTTAAAACCAATTTCTGAATAAAAAGAGGCTGAAACACTTTCTGATTTAACAGACTTTTGCATTCAAGGAAAAAAAATATGTCTGAATTAAGCTTTTCAGAAATATTACATAGTGACTCCATGGCTCTAATTCTGAGGGACAGAGCACCATTCGTTTGACTTTTTATCCTCAGCCATTTTACTCTTGTTCTCTTCTGCTCATGTCTTGTGGCACAATTTTTGATGATATGATAATGAACTACTTGCTGGGGATACATCAGAGTTACACAGTATTTGGTGACTGGGCACCTCTGCTTTTCTTGTTGCAGAAACTGGAAAGTGGACAGTCAATGAAGGAGAGAGTTGTAGCACTAAAGAGGATTGTTGGTCTGGAGAATTGCCTGCCTAAATGCATAAAATGGGGAACCTATTCAAGTGGGTGCTGTAAAGAAAAAAGAATTGGGAAAGGAAATAGATCAGGTGGTGTCATGGTGAATGACATGGATTAAAGACAATATTAATTGACAGTTGTTAAATGAAAACTATTTTGAGTATTAAGGCAGGTTTACATTGGAAAACAAAACAAAATATAACAGTAACTGCTGTTAAAGACCATCTAAAGTCCCTGTGACTTAAATGTGGCTGTTTTTTGTCCAAATGCTAATAGGTGATCTGCAAAAAGTTGTGCGTTCTCCCCTTGTTCTGTCTCTGCTAATTCACAGGCATAGCGGAAAGAACTAAATTTTGCAAATAATCCTGACATTTTCTAATTTCAAAATGCTGTGTTTACAAATGTAATTTTTTACACTTATAGACAAAAATAAGTGTAAAGAATACAATTCATTCTCTTAGTTTTTTGTTCTGCACAGTATTCTGTGGAATATCTGAAGGAAAGCCGAGTCACTATGTTTTAGGAAAAAAAAAACCTATAAGAGTTATAAATACTTATAAATCCATGATGATCCCTATTCTTATGAGAGGTAAAGCTGTCAACAAATTGTGAAAATTTAGAGGTGTCAAAAATTGTGAAAATTGCTTGATTTTTATTTATTTATTTAGTTTTTCTAAGTCTCTGGCCTAGGGTTATCTGTAGTACAATACTCCAATGGAGAGTAGAGGTGAAGCATAGTAGTGAGCATTTCTGAATGAGCTAGTTCTCATGATAGAAGCAAGCTAACACTATATCATAGAGCTCTGTGTGCACATTAAAATAAACTGTGACTTTCACAAGTTTCTGCTGAGGATTAGTTTACTTTTATCTTAATTCTAAATTTTCTAGGGTTCTAACATCTGCATTCTAAAAACCACATTTTTCTACTGATGCATATGTTTAATATACCATAGTCTTTAATTCAGTTTCATGGGATTTTGACTCAAGTGTTATTTTGTATTTTTGTATGTGACAGAGGAATTTGTTACTAATGTATTTCATGAAGCAGTAGAATATTGAAACAATGCAGATTTCTGAATTCTGAGGTCCTAGAAAAATAAAATTACTGTGATGGATTTTTGCTTGTTTGGTTAACTAGTGCATTCGAAATGCTGATAGACTCCATTGCTTGCTATAGTTTTGGTCTCACTACTTACATTGAGCCTAATCTTGGACTTCTGTTATTTACTTTTCAGCTTAATGATGTTTTTCAGATGCTGCTGTGGGACAAAGGCATTCTGCTGTGTATTTAAAGTTCAGTTCTCTTTGCATTCCCATTCCACATTATCTTACTTAATACTGAATAGGAGTTTTAAGATTTTATACCTTAACTGATCTTGACACAAATGTATTTGGACTGTACAGGCATATTTACAACTAGATGTTATTCTAACTATAATAGTGTTTATGATATGAAGGATTGTCATATTTTATTGTCAGTGACTGTCTATGAAGTACATGTGACAACAGGAGAACTGTGGAATGCTGGAACAGAAGCTGATGTCTATATTTCTATCTATGGAGAAAAAGGTGACACAGGATCAAGACAGCTGCTCAGATCCCAGAAACCCAAGAAATTTTTGAAAGGACAAGTGAGTGAAAGAGTATGATAAGTTTGGCTGGCTTTTCTCTCTCAGGTGGGTGGTTATGCA
Organism: Anas platyrhynchos; assembly: GCF_047663525.1. Lineage (NCBI taxonomy): Eukaryota > Metazoa > Chordata > Aves > Anseriformes > Anatidae > Anas > Anas platyrhynchos. The sequence continues at coordinate 40,850,507 of NC_092588.1, read as the reverse complement.
AATCCAATTAGGAGATATGGCTACCACATCCCAGTGTTTCTTCAAAATTCCACAATTAAGCCAAAATTACTCTCTAAAGGTATATCAGTGCTTTTGGAAGATTATTAGAATTTTCATTTATAAAATAGGTAAACTGTGTACTTTAATACTTAATATTTAATTACTTTAATTTGATCTAATAAGTGGAGAGAAAATGAAACTTTATGTTTTATATCTGCATATCTGAAGTTGAAAACTTCTGCAACTTGTATTTGTTTAGCCAATTGAGCTAAATGATCAGCTTTATGTTTTCTGACCCCATTCATTTTAACGGAACTATTCCCATTAGCAAAATCACCAGGCTTATTTCTCTTGATTCAGAACACCTGTCTTTGATTTGTTCTGACGTTATCATTAACTGATATTTCAAAGGGTGCCTTTAACAGGAGAGATTTAAATAGGTCTTTGGGATTTGATGGCTGAAAACTGGTTTGAATTTCAGATTTTACTGAAATTTTGTTGCTTGATTACAGACTGATATCTTTTCTGTTGAAGCTGTTCACCTTGGACATTTATACAAGATTGTTATAGGACACAATGGTCTTGGATCAGGTCAGAAATCTCTTTATTTAGATACTGAATGCTACTTGTGAAGTTATTCACCTTTTCCCTGTAATACAATATGTATTTTTAAAATTAGATATATGAAATTTTTTCAGAAGTGAGACAAATACTTCTTATGAAACTGTTTAAATGACACAGTTACCTTATTTAAAATATTTTGTTTTCTCTTTCAGTATGCTTTCAGGCTTAAGAGTCCTGTCTGTAACTCCTCTGTCATTTTAAACAAATCTTCACTGAAAAATTGAATAGAGGTGTTATTAGTTACTCTGAAGATGCAGTTGGAGATTTTGGTTACAGTATCTTGTCATTAGACTTAATAATAAATCAATCTGCTTGCAATCAAAATATTTGTTTTATAAAGTCTTGAACATAAATATTGTAAAACTCAGCAAAGTATTTTAAGCCAAATAGCAGAACTGTGGAGGCAATGTAAAATTAGTTGTAGAATAGTTTTCTGCCCAGTTTTCTCTTCTATGCTCAATCATGTTCCACTCTTCTATTTGCTTTTATAGCTAGAACATCTCAACTTTTTCTCTATTGGTAAGGGAAAGAATATCACATATATTTTGTGGTCTTCCTCTGTAAGTGGCCATAGCTGGATGCCTTTAATGAAAGGCAGTGCTTAGATACCTTTGAGGATAAAGCAATAAAGACATTTCTCTCTCCAGTTCTCTTTCCTGCCCTACTTCTAGATGTGGAGTTGCTGAAAGTTTTGTTTGCTTGCTTTGTCTCTTATTGTGTCTGTCAATGGATGAAGAGTGCAATAAATGAATAAAGGTTTCCCTTTGAACAAAGAGACTAGAAGAGAATAGTTATCTCTAGAAGTTCTCAGTTCTCTTTCATGAGATTACCTAGGACTAGAAAGGAAAACAGCTTTGAGAAAAACCATTGTGTGAAGATCTGGCTTTTCTCCTGCACTCCCAATGCTACCTACTGTGGATTTATCAGTGAAAGTCTGCCCTTAATTTTCAGCTCTTTACTTTAAAGATTCATTCTACCAGTGTTTTTATTATGGGCTCACTTGGACTATATGCTCTTTGTAACTCAGGCAGACTGAGACTGCACTGTGCCAAACTCAGAACAGACATGGTGAGACTGTTTTTGTTTCTGTACCTGCACTGAAGAAGTGGGAGAAAACTTTTCTAGTTCAGTTGCTGTGATCACCACTTATGTTTGTGAACCTGTCTAAAAACCTACAGTGGAGTTATGGACAAGACTGTAGAAAATGTAAGGCTAGAAAGAACAAGCTTATATTTGCCTTTTACCTTCAGTGGACCCTCTCATCTCAGTGTATAGATTTCTAGAGGTTGTGTAAACCCGAGGTGTTATTGAGATGCTTTTTCTGGTGTGGGTGGGATGGGGTGTGTTCTTGTTTATTTAGTTGGTTGGTTTTATTTTTCCTAGTCACACAGATTTCACTACACATTAAAATCATAATGTTAGCATAGGCAATGTTCTCAAACTCTTCCATTCCTAGATGCTTTCAAGAGAGGATCCAATGCAATCTGATGTTTTAGTATGTCATAAAGCAGTTATCGGTAGTGAACTCCTGCAGTGCTGTGCTTGATTCACAGTGATAAACACAGATCAACAACATCTTTTTTCCTCTCATATTTGCATTAGTCAATGTGACCCCATAGAATGGGAAGTGGCAACTTTGCCACAGGCAAATGGTGAAACTATCAATTTCCTGGATATTTGAAGTATTCCAAAGGATTAAAACTATCTTTTGCAGTGTTTCACCACTAAGCAAATACTGCAGCATCTGACACATGAACTCTCAAGGAACTGATTTTTTTGCTAATAACATTAGTAATGTTGCATGTATTCTATCACGAATATTCTTTTATATTTTAATACTAACTCTAAAATTAAAAATTTAAACAGCAGATAAAGTGCTATTATCATGATAAACTGCCATCTAATCTTGTTGATATTTTGATTGGCAAAATCAAAAAGTTTTATACTGTGACTAAATGAAAAGAATTGTGCAGTCAGAGCCACAACAGTCAAGTAGGGAGCCAACACCTCTTGCCTTCCTATCAGCAAGCTCTACAGTACATAGATCATGTAGTTTCCTCTCCATCAGGGCATCCATATCTCTAACAACCTGCCAGTGAAGCTGCAGATCTTGCAGTTCCAGCAGAAGAGAGAAAGACACAAGAAATAATACTTCATTTGCCTCTCATTAACTTTTTTTTTTTTTTTTAATCAAAGGAAACGGATGGTATCTGGACAAAATTGTAATCAAGGATCCTATAACAGATCTGGATTATACTTTTCTTTGTCACAGGTCAGTGGTGTTTGGTTTTTAATAAATTTCTGATTACCATTGGCTTTCTTCTGAAAATTGTCAAAGTTTTTTCCTGTCAAAGCAAACATATTTACCCAAAAGTGAACTGAAATGATCTAATTCTTTTTATAGCTCTCCGAGTTGTATCTGCCCCAAACCTCTGGTGTGTTTGAGCCAGAGAAAAAGCAATAAAAATTTCTGCCATGTAACTTTCCATTCTTGCACCTAGTTATAAGAGGTACTTTTTTAGCACATTCCTCCATATCCAATGCTTTGGACCTGATGTCTTCAGACTCATTCTTCCATGTCTTCTTTTTTCAGAAGAGTATGTTGCTATTTCTCTGGCAGACTGATCCTACTTTAGTGAAACCAGCACGGAGACTAACTTGAGGCTTGAAGATCATGTGAAATGGCTATCATAGGTGCAGCTATCTGACCACATCTTTCTTATTTGCTTTACAGCTTGTCACAGCATTGTATCATAACCTGAAGCAATTTACCTTCCCTGATTTTTCCCCTGCAGATGCTACTGCTCTGAGTCTTCTGTTCTATGGCTCATTTCTAATTTTATCTACACCTGATTAATTCTCAACACCTTATGGAAAAATTATAACAGATAAGGATCAGTGCAAACACTAGGAATGAAAAAGTCCAGTCACGTATGAATCTAGCTACAGTTTGCCAGTGGCACCTCAATTCTATTTCCTCCTCTCACTTCTCTGAGTGAATAAATAATTGTCTGAGACAGCTGAGAGTGAGCGATGTGCACACTGAAGCTGATTTATGTTTGAGTAAGGGCTTTCTGCCTATCAGATACAGCACCTCATCTTTGCCTGACCTAATTTTGATTCTGTATTCTGAATGAGATGAACTGCTATGAAGAGATCTATAATGCTAGTTTCATACATAATTTAGGGAGAGTTCAAATCCATTTCAGGCAGAAAAATATAGGGTATGTGCTAGTTATTCTTAGAGCATGATGCCATTCTTGATGATCTTGCTCCTACTATGTGTGAATCTTTCAGACTCAGATGAAGTTAGACTTGTCTTATATACAATGTGAAGCAAGTACAATAGCATTGTAAAAGCATAGTTCAGATGTGGTGAAAGCAGTGCTTCTGTTGGATTTGTATCCTTATAAAGGGATCAGTGGGACATGCCGCAATTTGCATCCTGTTGTAACCTTCTTGCAGACAGGAAGAGCAAACATTATGGCCACTGCACCTTTCATTATTGATCTGGGATGAATACAACTTATATTATTTGTAATAGTTGGTTTAGGTCCTTTTATCTCAGTTGAGGAAAGTGTTTATTATATGTTTCATAAAGAAAGAAAGAAACCCCCCTTGGACAACTCCAAAACCAGCCAAACAAATCAAAACAAACAAAAAAAAACAACACACTTTTGCCAAAGTCAAGGTCTTTTCACTAAAGCTGGATTTTGATATTGCTGTATGTTAACCTTGAGACTTTAATAAAAAAAAAAAAAATGTCAGTATACAGATGTCATGTATACTGTACTGTTGGAATTGCCAGTCAAGGTTATATTACTGAAATGGTGTCTGGTTTTCAGATGGCTGGACAATGGGCAGGATGATGGCAACATTGCTAGAGAACTGACTTTGACAGATGCCAGCACATTTCCAGGAAGTAGGTGAAAATTGGTGGGGAAGAGAACCCAGATTCACACAGACTGTGCTGAATGGAATAAGGATGCTTTGAAAATTAATCACATGCTTTTTATTTATACAGGACAAGAGCTGGAACTCAAGAGAGAAGAAACTGTAAGGACTTAGCTTCTTAGTTTTATTTAAACCGTTCAAATTATGTGTTGAATTAAATCATGTCAGTTATTCTCAAGCATGTCAAATTCCTGTATATCATCTTCACATAACTGTCTTCTACTTGTTTACAAAACCAGTGGGCTGCCGAAAAGTGGAAATTCCAGAGAGGCAATACACTTCAGTTTTACAACAAGCTCACCGGTGGTTTCATATGCATCAGTCCAGATAGCAAAGTAGATGCTCTTGGTGACAAGAAGAACAAATATGGTAAAGTATATCTCATGTATGCATAAATGATGCAAGAATAAACTTCACAGTTCACTGTGATCTCATGTAGTGATTCCTGTAATGAATAGGAATAAATAATTGTAATAAATGTTTTTCCTTAGAGTTTTTACTTGTGTTAATGACTGTAAAACTCATGAATTATATGCTTGGTTTACATATAAAGCATGAAAAAAATCTCATATGGTATCTTGTCACTGTCCCTTACAAAATAGAAACTTCTTGTCCTCTGTAGCTTGAATCATCCCATGAAAATGCCATGGCAAAGACAGCCATAAGCCAATAGTCTTAGATCCATCCAAGCTAACAAGTTCAACTTCCTAGGTATAGTTTATTCACAGGGAGTGTATGTATATGTGTATCCTTTTGTTTCATCCTTGTCATTGATTTTAATAGCATTCTTCCAGTTCCTCCTCTTTATCAGCTTCCATCTTACTATGTTACTAACACTTATTATAGCTAGTATCATATTAGGCACACTTTTTTTTAATTTATTTTTTAAATTTTCACGACAGTGGAGTTGCTCAGCCTTTCTCACACATTTCTGGTGACCTTACATGCATCTTTTTGGAAGTGGTAGAACAGAATTTTGCAGGACACACCAAAGGCTGTGTGGACAGCAGGGAAATACTTCTTAGCATAGCCTATAAACACACCTCGGAAAAGCTGCACCAGAAAACTCAGATGTATAGCATAAGAGATCAGTAATATTATAAACATTTCAAGTGGGTGTTAGTTACTCTGTTTTAGTAAAGCTATTTTTATTAGTTATCATTTTTGATCCTTTAGTTCAGAGTATTTGGTGATTCAGACACAGAATAACTCAAATCTCCTATCTCCAATGACTACTGGAAGTCAGAAAAATTAATAGTATGATCTGCAGCCTCCCAAAGGACTTAGTAATACTTAGAAATTAAACAAGTAATAAAAAAAGAGTTTGATTTTTCTGAACAATATTATGAAGTTGCCATAATATAAGAGGAACAGACATAGTCACCTGGGAATAACTATTCCTATTTTTATAGTTCTGAGTACAAAAAGAACACTAGTACAAAATGAATGAAAGCACCTACCATGCAAGTCTTCTGCTACCAGAACAACACTTTTCTCCTACAATTTATTTCAGATTTATTTGTTACTTAAATGTACGGTAATCTACAGAGTGGCTAGGATAGTCATGTACAACAGAAGTCCGTAAGTGTTGTCTTGGGAGCTGTTGTCTAAATTTTCATTAAATTTTCAACTGCTTCTTTGTGCATGCTTTAGAGTCCTCCAGCATAAGCTATATACTTACCTTTTCTAACAGAAAACTTCATGTTTCAGGTAGAACTGTTTACTTGTCTTCAGCAGATCTAAAGCAATATAATTTAAAGCCCTTCACTATGCTGATGGCAAATTGTATTAGGTGATGATTTAATTCAAGGTTTTTTAATTTCTCAAGAATCTTTATCTCTATCTGAAAGCAGAGGGACCCATTGTGTTAGCTATGTGTCGTCCCTGTCTTGCTCCAAGGGCTGGAATACATGTTTGTGTCTTATAACTTCTGACATCTTCCCAATGGGCACAATGATCTCTGGCTATATAGTTCTCATAATCCTGATGACACCCTGAAAATACTATGTTGTGGACACCCCAGGAGTCCACCAGAGACAGATGCAGCTTGCAAACAGGGCAACACAATATATTGGTAGATCAATGTACTGGTAGATATTTAAAACAATAGTCTGTTGCTGCTGGGAACAATAAAAATGGCACTAACTTTCATCAATATTTTGTAGCTATAAGAGGCAATTGTTTAGAATATTGGCCAGATTTAAATTTTTAGAAGCCACGAACTGTGTGTGCTGCAAGATTTGCATTAAAAATTCTAGTATGAATATATAGAAAATGAATTCTGCTTTCCTAGATGAGAGCTTCATGTTTCTTGCACGATCTGCTGTTTACAGTTTGCTATAGTCCAGTTCATTATACTGTAGTCTTCAATTCTTTTTTACATTTTTTTTTTTTAAGCATATATATTGATCAAGAGAAATTTGTTCCCTATCATTAGCTCTTAGCAGTTTTTCCTCAAGGCAAAGTAGATAATTGTCTCGAGCTACCCTTTCCAAAAGGAATGAGGAGGGGAATTCACTGATCAGAGAGGTCAAGCTGTTGAGATAATATAATTTAAAATGATAGATTACTGATGTAATTAAATAGAAGTATGAATTAATATACTTTCATACTCCTATCATTTTTTTCATTTAACTCTTAGGTCTTTTTGATGTAATTGTCAAAAGGGGAAATATATGCATATTCAGCAGTCATCAGATACCACATCTTGCTCTTGCTCTTGTTAATGGCTATGCAACTGGAAAGGTAGGAAATGCTGTTACTGATTTCTGCTTTGTAATACTATTTTATTGTCTGTTTAAAAATAATGTTGTTTTTAATCTGTCTAACACATAACCATGCTTCCAGACAGATAATGAGCTAAGAAGTGCAGAACTGAACCCAGGAAATTACAAATGGATAGACAAATTTAAATGTAGAGCTTTGTTTTCTCAGTTTTCTTTTTATTCTTGGATGGACTTTTTTCATGGCATAAATGACTTGGTACAGAAATGTCTGACTGTTCCAAAGTGCAATTGATATCTGCTTGTCCCATGCTGCCAGGGTATGTGGAATACCCTAATATCTCCCTTTATATATAAGTATCAGTTCTGATGTTGATTTAAAATGTCATTTTACCTTTTTTGTCTTCTTCTAAATAACCTGCCTGTTATAAACAAATTGAAATATTCCAGGTTTGTTTGTTCTGTCTTCATGTTCTTACTGTTGCCTTTCTTTCTCAGCCCTTGCAGTATGCAAGCAGGCACTTTGAGCTGTAGAATTTAGTTCTTTCTGATTAAACTCTTCTACTGATGAGGGAAGAAGCTGTTTCTCTTTTTCTAGTTCTTCCCTTTATTTATTTAGGGAATAATCACATAGTCAAAGCTGGTCCCATTCCTTCCTTCCATGATGTGCATTAGCATGAGAGGGAATAGAGAACTCTCGGTAGAGTTAGATTTCTCAGTGGGAATGACATCAGGCTGCCAGACAAACTGCCAGACAAACTGCCAGACCTCCTTGCAGGACTTTTTAGTGTCCCTATTCATTACTGTAATTCTGATAGAGGGAGCCCCTTGCAGTCTGTCACATTTGCAGTGTGTCTTACTACAAAGAGAGTATTAATTAGACACAAATTCAAGCTTTCTCTTTTCTGCTTTGCTACTGACATGTTTTATGAGCTTGAGCAGCCTATTGAAAATCTAGATTTCCATTTTCTTGTTTTTAGTTGTGCAAGATGTTCCTCTTCTCAGAGAACGGGAGAAATGTTATTTTAAACCTCTTCTGAGGTCCTTGAAATGATGATAGGAAAATAGAAAGCAAAATGTCAATACAAAATTGACCTTACAATATGCTTTTAATTACACTTTGATGGTATGCTGGCTCACAACCACTTCTAAAATACATCATTTTTTTTCCTTTACTTTTGACAGTAGATTGCGTCTGATAGACAAGTTTTTCTGAGTAGGAAGCTTTAGAAGATAGTGAACACTTTCTCTAGAAAGTTTGATTATTTGTAGTCTTAAAAATACCAATTCATAGAATGGTTTGAGTTGGATAGAATCTTTAAAGATCCCCTAGTTCCAATCCCCCTGCCATGGGCAGGGGCACCTCCTACCACATCAGGTTGCCCAAAGCCCCATTCAGCCTGGCCTTGAACGCTTTCAGGGGTGGAACATCCACAGCTTCTCTGGGCAACATGTGCCAGTGCCTCACCACCCTCTGTGTGAAGAATTTCTCCCTAGAGTATAGTCTAAATCTACCCGCTTTCATCTTAAAGCTATTACCACTTGTCCTATCACTATACTCTCTGATGGGAAGTCTCTTCCCATCTTTTCCATAGGACTCCTTTAAAAATTCTAAGGCCTTAACGAGGTCTCCCTGGAACCTTCACTTCTCTATGTTGAACAGCCCCAGTTCTCTCAACCTGTCATCATAAGAGAGTGGCTTCAGCCCTCTGATCATCCCTTTTGCCCTCCTCTGGACTCTCTGCAACAGGTCTGTGTCCTTGTGTTGGGGGACCCAGAGCTGAACGCAGTAGTCCAGGCAGGGTCTCACAAGGGCAGAGCAGAGGGGAACAATCATGTCCCTCACCTCAACAGGGCTACTTTCAATTCATTTGTTCTGACTTTTGAAAAAATTTGAGATTATGTAAGCAAGTGATAAGATAAGTGGACCAAGTGATAAGATGAGGGGAAACGTCCTCAAGTTGCACCAGGGGGAAAGGAGGGTAGTTTGAGTATTAGAAAGAATTTCTTTACTGAAAGAGTTGTGCAGCATTGGAATAGTCTGCCCAGGGAAGTGGTTGAGTCAATATTCCTGAAGGTCTTCAAGAAATATGTAGATACAGGACTTAGTAACATGGTTTAGTGGTGGACTTGTCAGTGCTAGGTTAAAGGTTGGACAAGATGATCTTAGAGCTCTTTTCCAACCTGAATGATTCTATGATTCTAAGCCAGAAGTCTTTGAAATTATTGGGCAGATTATTAGAATTTTTACATTTAGTAAAATCCTAGTTTTATTTAAAAATAAGAATGATGTTAGAATTGATAAAATATTTAAATACATATTCTGTATATTATATCTTTCATCCAGACTGGGATCACATTCTACAAATCTGAAAAGATAAGCATGGATACGTGTGTTGCTTCTCTCTTTCATATAAATCTTATTTCTTTAACTGTTTTCTGTGAGATCAATATAGACTGATGAGGACAAATGCTATTTGGAACCATCCTGCAAATGAGGGTAGCAGATAGTTAAACTAGTTCATTTCCTGTCAGCGTTACATTCCATCCATCTTTGCCAAGTCTGTTGGCTGTGATTCTGACTCTCTCTCCAGTTGAGGTATCCAGGTATCTTTCATGTTAGTCTCAGATTTGTGTCATTTTAAGGTGAACTGTTTCCATGATTTGAAATGCAACAGAGTCCACAATTTTAGGATTTCAGTATTAGGACTGTGAATCTGGAAAATAGGAAGATATTTTAAGACTAGACTAGTAGTATTGTGGAAACTCGAAATATACAGCAACTATATCATGATCCTCTCTGTTTTGGGTTTTACCATGTTTAATAGTTCATATAAATCATTATTCCTACTTTTTTATGTTAGAGCAAAGACAAGACTTGCTGTGAGCTCCGTGTTCACCTTCAACCAAATGGTTCTGCCATTCTTGAGTCAGCCAGGAACCCAGGTCACACGGTTACATTCAATCTTCAAGGCAAAGTAGCTGATGAAACAACAGGATATGCTGGACTGTCCAGAGAATTTGTTGTGCATGTCAAGGTAAGGTGGGGGAGAGAAATTAAGAAGACTTTTCTACAATTTACTGTTACAAAAGTAGATCACGTCTAATCAGATTTGAGGATTGCAGGCTGAAAGAGCCCACCAGGTGGAGCTAAGCTACAGTTTACCAGGCGTCACTTGAAGTTTTCCTTTACTGCTCTCGTGGGGCAAGCGATGATGATACTATAGCTGGTATATGTAAATAGTGTGGGCTGCATCAGAGAAAGAAACGATGTCACTCCAAAATGCTTAGAAAACCTTCTAAAAGTAGGAAGGTAGGTACATACAGGAGGGCTTGCATGGGAAATTACTTAGTTTGAAAAGAGAACAAGTTCCTTAGCTTGCCACACTAATTGTGCTCTGAACGTTCTGCTGTGCTTCTGAACAACAAAAAGCAGGGAAGCTGCAGAGCAGTGAAAGGTTTCCACTGTTCAAGTTGGTGTCTGCACAGAATGCAGCAAGTATACAAAGGCTGGATGTATGTTTGAATTACTTTGGACATTCACTTATGTTTTATACATGGGAATACATGAAAAAGTGCTTAAAATAACCTCTGTGAACAGTATCAATATCAAAGATAAACGTGGAGAAAAGCTGTGCTATTGACAAAGGGCTTCTTATCTCTCATCTGAAGGGTGTGTTTCATCATGGTGCTATCATTCTGCTCAACACAAGTCTCTGCCAGGCTCTGTCCCTCAGACCTGATGGGAGCTGCAGTGGAACAGGTCAGCAGCAGCAGGAATCCTACTGGAAAGTGCATAAAATCGGCTCTGGAGTCTGCATGTTTGAGAGTGTGAAAAACCCAAAAATGTACCTGAAGATCAAAGATGGCCAGTGTAATGGAACAGTAAGCAGTTCTTTGTATTTCCCTCTGCAGATAATCTGATTAGATTGTTAATGATAAGAGAAAATATTTTATAATTGCTTGGATAAAAACGTGGTGGAAGCATTGTTTGGATTTAAGATTTTTCATATTTTTCCCTTCATTTTCCAAGGAAAGACAGAAAAATATAGCAATAAAAGCTATCAGGTCCCTTTTGCACTTAGTTGTGAAAATATGATTATATTTTAAAATATTGAGAATGTGTATGTAGTTAAAATTTATTTGTTGCTTGATAGCTGATGACTCTGTCAAGATTCTGTTATATTAATTTCATTATTTTAAACTAATTATACTGGTGGGAGTTTATTTTAGAAGATGTTGGAGTGATTTTGGCATCCTAACTTTAACTGAATGATTCTATTTTGTTTGAAATTAAGAACCTGTTTTTGTTTGTTTGTTTTTTAATTATTATTTTACCAACCAGCCATGCAGATTTTTTTCTTGAAATGCCTCACCATTTATAAGTAGCCTGTATATGGATGAATAGAACTGGGTGTGGAGGATGGCTAGAATATTCTAATTCTGTGACCAATAGTATTTTCCATGTAATAGCTAATTACATAGCTAATGTATATTTACACTTGAGAGGGGAGAAAACAAAACCAGAGAGAGGAACATTATTATTTGCTCATTAGACTTGGTATTTATTGTGTCAGTTTTTGTGTCAGTAAACTGTGTCAGTTTGCTGATAAGAGCTGATATAACTGTTTTGAATGTGACAGAATATAAACATGTTGAGGGGTTTAAACTGGTATTTAATCTAAATAAATTGATGATTTAAAAAACAAACAAAAAAAACCCTAATGAGTAATTAAGATTTAAACAGCTTCATGAACTTTTTGCAATGTGGTTCTGTTAAAATTAGTGAAAATTCTCAAAATTACTCATAATTTTTATTTGGAAGTTTAACCCAAGTGAGTATGAAATAGAGCTGTGTACTTACTCAGGTCTGAGATCCATGAGAATTTTGCCATTGAATCAAATATACTCCAATTAGAGATCAGAATATTTGATCCACATTTTGGATATAAGCTTTCTGAGTATTGTACATTTTTAGCAGTGTCCTCACCAATGGATGAAGAGGAGTTTTTCATGTACAGCCTACAGGTTTCTCTCTAGCAGTTTGAAGTTTTATTTTGAAGTTAAAATTGTAATATATGAGAGAGAATGTTCTCTCTGAGACACATTAAACTGGAATTTTAAAGTCTGTTTCTGGTTATTGTCCAGTAAGGTTTTCATATTCTGAAGATTAGTTGAATCATAGTGCCTTAGCCCCTGTTACAGTGATAGCTGTGTTTGTGTGCACAGTACTTTTAAATCCACAAACATACCCACTTATCATTGTTAAGGTCCTGATCCTTGGAGAAATCTGAGGTTTTGATTGACTAAGGCTTTGAAATTAATGTAAATGCAATAAAATGCAGAAAAAAAATGTTAAGAGTGAGTGGTAGTAGTAGTTTGTGAAAAGAAGAAAAATATATTTGATAAATATTGTTTTGTCATGTAGGATTAGCAAATCTGCACTACGTATAAATTCATACACATATCTTCTTTTTTCTGAAATGGATATTTTCAGACTCCCTAACCCTCTAAAAGCTGATTAAGTGGGAAATTCCTTTGAATATATCCTAGACTTTGCCTAAATCCTAACATGATTTAGAGTGCTTTCTTATGTGATCTTTCACTTACTTGAATTAATTGCTTGGTCTTTTTGTTCACAAAGGACTAAACAGAGCCAAGATGCAGGGTGTGTGTGTGTGTAATAGTGCAGCACATGGTGAAGTACCTAAACTTAATCTGAATTGTCATTAGAAGATATTAATATTCAAGTCTTAAGAAACATCCAGTTTACCTATATATATCAATGTAATTATTGAATTCATGTTTCTGTTTTTCAATTTCTTAGGGCACGGGTGATGAATACTGTCATTTTAAAATTGAGAAAAATTTGGAAGCTGGATCTGTAAGTCTAGAATCAGTGCAAAATAAAGGGATATATGTTGGTCTCCTACCAGATGGTCAGACTAAACCAGTCATTAACATTGGAGAGAACAACATTTTTTTCTACCCACAGGTCATCAAATGTATGTGGTTTCTTGATATTCTAGCTTTACTTAGTGGCTACTGTTTCTGACTGACAAAATCCAAAGCAAAAGCATAAAAGCTTATTTAGACTATTTTCCTTGTTGTGTTTTAGTAATTTTAAAGATGAAAAGTCTGTTTTACACATTTTCTCCTATGTAGCTAGTTAATTTTGCTTCATTTCTTTCATTTTATAGCAGTAAGTGATGCAGAAGAAATCTTTTCATTTATTTATTTTTTTTTTTACTGAACAAATAGTCTTTTGAGCATGAGAATAGAAACAAGTGACAAGATAAAAATTGGTTTGACTTCCTGGGTCTATTCCCCATTCTGGCCAAAGTTTATGGAAGTCTGGGAAATACTATCTTGCTGTCAGTTATATAACTCTTTCCCTTCTATATAGGGAAACAGAAGACTTACAAAATGCATTATGTAGACTTACAAAGTGCCCTTGTGCCCTAAACAGGTAGGGTACACTTGGCAGTGTTCAGTATAGTTTCTTCTTTAATGGTGCTAATACATGTACTATCCCCAACTAGTATATTGATTATGTGATTCTTTTATCTCATAGTCAGATCTGAGAGCTATTTGCAGGCAAAAGGCTTGCTTACTGGACTGACCTCTTCTACTTGACTAGCTAGGGCTCAGAAAAGAACCCTATCACACTCTGGATCACTTTCTGTCTCATCTCCTTCAGGAGAAAAATGTGTTTAATTCGGTGAACAATTCATAGCCAGCTGGCTGGGATTATAACTGTAAAAAATGGTGGAAATGCTATCTTTGTTTATTTATTTTATATATTTATCTGGTGGACAAAGCCACATAGATCAAGAAATTAAACATCTAATGAAACTGTTAAACTGGTTATCAATTCAAAATTCAGAATTCTTTCAGATTTTTGCCAGACACAAGCAGAATGGGTTTATCTTGAACGCTTTGATCAGCAAAAAGAAAGTAACATACAACCTGTCTTATTTCTAATTCTGTTTTATGTATATTGTCACCAAGATATAAAGAAGCATTATCAAAGTCACTGTAATGGCATCCTTACCATTCAGTCCCTACTTGCTGCAAGGTGACAAGAATATTTCAGTCACTGTGTCCTTGTAGACAAAAGGAAAGGGTTTTTCTTTGTCGCCTTTTTGGAAGAGCAGGTTTTCAATGGAAATTCTCAGCAAAGCAGGGCTTACTGATGCTATTAAAATAAAGCTAACTGTTACTTTGTTACAGGCATGAATTCTTCCAAATCCTTGTTACTCAGTAAAAGGAAGGCAGCAGGAGCTAATATTTTCTGTTAGAGCAACCAAGATTTGTCTGTTTGCTATTTCATATCATCAGAAATGGCCTCTAGCAGTTTTTATTTCAGCATTCCTACTCTTAAGAAAGGAAATATTGGGGGAATGGAGAAGCTGATCTTGTGGAAAACTACATTTGAGCAGGTCATTTCATTCATATATCTATGTTAAATTGCTACTTAGATTTTCAAAGCAGTAAATGGATTGGTACATCATATTTCTTCTACTTTTTGCAGCATGCTGCTAACAACAAAAGCCTATTACTAGTAGCTCTGCACAACACAGAGAAAAGACTTTGGTGTCTATTGTGTTGAACAATTGAGAGATCTATTATTACTGTTTGTCACTGAAAATGCGGGAAGCTTCTGAGCAGAAAAAATGATGATTTGTAGCTAGTGACAGAATTTACATTTGATTGTTTCAGTTGGCCGGGAAAAGCCTATGGGAACATCTGCTGCACCCAATCAAGAAAAGAAAGACTTCAGAGAATCTGAACGCCAACCAGTAAAAGCCCAGAAGCAAATATCTCAAACCCCCTCAACTTTTCCACCCTCAAGTAAGCAATAGTTAACAAACTAGTTCTGATACAACACTTTAGTATGTTGTCCTGTGTGTGTTTGCAGTCACTTACTGCATTTTTTCTAGACTGTTGACTTATGCATACATACAATATGAACACACTACCAATTACTGTTTTTCTAAAGGGCATTGGAATGTGGTTCATTGGTTAGGTAACAATAAGCATGTAATTGTTGAATATTTCCGCATTACTGTTTTTCAAATTCATAATTATCTATCATAAGGACTATTTCTGTGGAAATTAAGAGGCTGATATCATAAAGAGCCCAATCCAAACCTCACTGAAAGCAATAGAATATTTCTCTCATTTACATTGTCTGCTTTATAATTCACTGGGGGAAAGAGTAAGGTTTTGCTAGCTTCATGCTAGCTTTATATATAAGTTAAGGAAGTTAAGAATACTTAAATAATGTTCAGACTGCTATTTCAAATTGTATCTGGTGAGATTGTCAATGTGAACCAGACACCAAGTATGGAATAATTATTCATAGGATATAATACTGGGAAGTATTTTAAATAAATTGAGTTGAAACAAAACATTCTGCTCGTATTCAAAGTATAGGTATGGATTTTTATCACTTACTGTTAATTATTTCTGACAATGTTGTTTCTATTCTTAGCTTAAAACAACTAATTTCAGCTTCCAATCTATCAGACCTCATGCGGTATAATTGTGTAACAAAGCCTTCCCAAAATGTTGTGGGTTGTCAGCATGTAATTTGATATGCTGGATTTAAAACGCATGGCAACAAATTCACAAACCATAAAACCTGTTATCAAAGAAATAGGATGTTAGGGTCAGATACAAAGAAGAAATATCTACCATAAAATTGGTTAGGTAAAGTCTATAGCACTTTGTTAGAAGTATTTCTGACACTCATACATGTGGACTCTGCTCATGCAAAATGAATAGAAATATCAGTCACCCTGCCTTTCAAAGAAAATGCTCAGATTTTGTAAGATATTTTCACTAAGAATGCTTTAAAGGTTAGCTGACTTCTGATGTTTGGGGTGCGCCTTCAGTTTTTAAATTGATATTCATTAAATACTCATTTGATTTTTTTTTTTTATAGAAATGACACCCAGAAAAGGGTGAGGTTTGTAGTTAGTATGCAATCCAGTGGTAGACAATATTCAAACTCAGGATAGATTAGCTGTTATGCTGACCAGGCCATCTTTATGACAACAGCATTTGCTATCTAACAGCTATTTCTTGGTTGCTGTTCTCACAAATAATCACTGGTTTAGGATTAATTAAAGAGAAAACTGTGCCACAGCAGTGTGGGCTTCTACTGTTGCAATGTCAGTTCTCTGTTCCTCAAGACACTTCTACCCTACAAAAATGCTGGGACATACCATCATCCGCTTAATAGCTCACAGAACAGAGGATTAGAGTGACAGTCAGAAACATGTCAGCTAAAATGAAGTGGGACCACATTACAGACACCAGACTAATCTAATGTACTGCCCAAGTCAGAAGAGAAAGAATATATATATGATTAGAAGATCACAGAAAGGCTAGGAATGTAGGAGATGAAGTGGATGACATGAAAAACTGAACTCAAATATTTTTAGATCTTCTGCTATCATGCTCAAAATCAAGCCAAAATCAACAGCCCTACTGACAATATAGACTTGTATCATGTTCTGTATAAACCAGTGAGCAAGTAAGGAACTTACAAGATTTCCCAAATGGCTTGGTATTGGGGATTTCCCCTTTGCTTTTTCCTTTTGTTTCTGAAGTCATGCTTAAATTTCAATAGTGAAACATGAGGGTGCACATGCTAGTCAAAGTAAGGAGAGAGATGCCATTAGCTTCTACGAGGTAAACACAGCCTGTGACATTGAGAACAACTTTGTGGTTTGGCATTAACAAATAGTATCTCTGAGGAGTGATTTCTATACCCTGCATGCTCCTTTCCCATACGTCTGGAATACTTTAGTTACTATTAATTTTAACACATTTTATTTACAAAGATAAATAAGACACAAAGTCTGATCATCATTTCCATTAGGTTTACATTGGAAATGATGATACACAAGAGTGTAATAAAATACATCAATACATAAGCCTCTGCTCTAGAAACTCATTTTTCTGATGCTTTATTTCAAAAGCATCTCTCAATCATATGGTATTTTGGGACCAAATCACTCTCATTTTGTTTGAGATTTGGGATAAGTAAATTAAACAACAAAGCAATTTCTATGAAACTGTGGGAAGGATTGTGACTTCTCCAACATTCTCATGAAGGGCTATCAGAATGAATTTTTGTTGCAGTGGAATTATATCACAGTGCCATGAAGTGTATAAAATCCCATAACTAATCCAGAGTAACCATCAAATCCTCTTTTCAGATTGGAATATTTTTAGCCTCTAGCAAATCAATGTGACTGATTTCCATTTGTGTGAGTGCCAGTAAATTACAAGGCAAAAAAACATCCCAAGTTTGTGGATTGTTCATGCATTATAATTGTTTTCAGGAAGTCGTAGTTTGTGCTTGCAGTAGGATAGCAGTAGCCCAAGTATAGAACATTTGTGTTTAGTATATAAAGCAGCCTGGGATTCCTTATACTTCTTGACTGCCTGTGTATTTCACGAGACTTTTCATGTTTTCTGGGGAATACCTGTGGGTCACAACTTACACCTGAAGAGTAGGATGTGGTGTCAGGTAGTTGGAAGGAAATTTAGCTTTTGAGTTACAGGTTAGGAACTAGGAAACTCAAGTTACGGAAAGTAGTGTTACTTGAAGAATGCTAAATAGTCAATTTCTCAAAAATATTTACTGTACCAAAGCAACTAGTTTGCTTCTGTTGTTTCTTCAGTTACTGAAATCCAGGTGCCATGAAGATGTACAATCTGTTGTTCATAAAAGTTTTGTAAGAAGCAAGTCCCAAGGATTCAAATTGGCTTTCCGTTTTGTCTTCACACTTTTGTTTTATTGCAAACAACAAAGTACAGTCCAGTGAATTTACAGATCTCTGCTGTAGGCATTGCTTTATTTTGTTTAGTATTTGCAGTGAGTTTTGCTGGGATGGGCTCTATTTTCTGTGTTTCAGACTGATGTTATCAGTGTTGATAACACACCAATGCTTTATATATTTCTGAGCAATGCTTGCACAGCACTGAAGCCTCCACTGTTTCTCACTCTTCCCCACCAAGCAGGCTAAGCATAAGAGGCTGGGAGAGGACACATCCAGGACAGCTGACCTGAACTGACCAAAGGGATAGTTCATAACAAATAAAGTTCAAATATGCTCAGCTATAAAACTTGGGAGGATTTTTTTTTTCCAAAATAGCTGTTCCTTGGGGACTGACTGAGTATAGGTGCACTGGTGGTGAGTGACTGCTTTTGTGTCACTTATCTTTTGTGTTAGATTTTTTTCCTTCACTTATTAAACTGTCTTTATCTCAGGAAAAACAAACAAACAAACAAAAAACAGCTAGAGCCAGTACAGCATTTTAATCAAGCAAATAAAAAAAAAAGCGAAATATATAGTGAAGCAGCAACATGCATAGCGATGCACTGGGAATTCTTCAACAAATCAGAATCAGTGGCTTTTTATGAATCCCACAGTATCCTAAGTGAATTTATATGTTTAGAGTCTCTGGCCTCAAAAGCTTGGTTCATAGAAAGCCACTTAACAGATGAGGAATGAATTGTAGGATACAGAAGAAAATTAATCTGCTGTGCAGATTATAGTTAACATATTAACTGTATGTATTACTATATATTATTATCATCTATTATAGTTAGCAAAGAGTGCAGCCATATGAAAAGGCCAAATGAAGAACTGTTTAGGAATCCTTTCAGGACACAGTATATATGCAAGTGTTGGTTCATCTTTTCAAACTCAGGGATTAAGTCTACCTGTTGTGTCAGAACAGATTATAAGTATTGGAGGGCAAGAACTCCCTGTTTTGCAGAAGACTTCCTGGAGTGTGTAGAGGTGATTTTATGGTGGTGCCATTACTGAAAATTATTGTTCCAGGTATCTGATGTTTGCAAACTCCACTGTGACTAAAATACTCAAAATTAATTTCCTTCACCCCACGAGAGTCTACTTTTTCATATTTCAGTGGTGTCATTTGACATCCCTGCAAATAAAATCTTTTTTTTTTAATCTCAAGGGTATACGAAAGATCACCAGGTGCTATTCTCAAATTAAATATATGTTTCCTGAAATTATATTTGCTCAGTCATTAAATCTATGAGTTTTGCTCATAAAGTGGTACTGCACTGCTGTTTCATTTATGCACTGTATACTTAAGTGTCCAGGCAAAGATAATACTGTAAAGTACTCAAAAAAAGCGCAGTATAAGTTAATACTTAACTTGAAGAAAGTTAATTTCCTAAACCTTTTTTTTTTTAGTCTGAAATTAAAATTGTCCCTACTTTTGGACATGTTTCTGTTAATAATGTCCCAACACAAGACATTGGAAGAACATTTGCACATAATTCTACTCATTTCTAAATGTAAGAAACCAGAAATGTCAATCTAATGGCCATAATTCTATACTACAATATCTTTACTTTTAACCAGAATACATATAAAGAATAGGATGAGGGAGATGTTCTTTTCCAGTTGAATCTTGTACCTTACCCAATCAGTACATTTTGGTGTAGTCAAGAAACATAAATCAACCTTTTCAGACTATCTCACTTGCAATGAAAAAATACAATCCCCTCTCTGTTATGGTCTCCTTATGAGCTGAAGTTACAACAGTGACTGGCAGTTTCATGTTGATTTTCATCTCCCACTAATGTTTTGTATTTCACAGAGGAAATGAGAAATCCCCAAGGTGGTGAGTGTCCTCCTCCTTCAGCTGATGAATGGAAAGTGTCAGTGCTGACAGGAAATGCAGGAACTCAAGTAAATGTCACTCTCTGGATATATGGAGACAGAGGAGTATTTGGACCAATAACTCTTGGCAAGGACAACAGAAAGCAGCTGTTTCTTCCCAGGCAGGAGGATGAATTTCAGGTAGCTAATGAAGGCTAAGAACATTATTTTATTGTGTACCTTTCCAAAGCCTATTCTGTCATATGAAAAGAAGTGTTTTTCAGTTATGTTTACTGCATAAAATAAATCTCTATCTAATCTCTGTGAATTCTGCATTGAATCAGCTTGGTGCATATAGTCAGCACTGAAAGAAATATTATTTCTTTTAACTCCCTCTACCAGATACAGTAATCAGAATAGGACAATGGCAAGAGTAAATTGATTTCTCTAAGGCCATTGATTTGAAAGTAGCTTCAGAAACTATCCACTCTTAAACAAATCATATGTGATGTAAGGCTTATGTATCATTTAGTTATCTTTAGTAATGAAATGTTCTTGTGTACAGTTTTCAAAGCATACTATAAAATGGATATCGTGGAGCTAGTTCAGTTAAGGAAGATAACTGAGCCATTTTTCAGCCACTGTATTATAAATAGCTGGAATACTAGAAGATTTACCAATCAAATTACTGAGAGACCAATAAACGACCTGTTATCATGTTATTAAAAAAACCTTTTGCTATTGTTTAAGAATAATCCCACCTCTACTTTAATAGGAAGATTATTTCTAGATATGCTGAGAAGAAATTAACACAGGGGCTAAAATTTCTGTTTTGTTTAAATCTTTCTTTCTGAGAGGCATGTGACACATCACTGTCTTCAGTTAACAGTGAAGTGTCTGTTTCACTTAAAAGTATAAGTAAAGACATTATACTTTTCATATTTTGTGTAAATTTTTTTCTGCACTCATCTAATGTAATCTTGGCACAAATCAAAACTTTACTGTCAATATTAATAATAATCTCTATGAATAAGACATAGACGGGAAGCTAACTGACTGTAATGTTCATTTTTTAAGCATGTGAGCTATATATTATGATCCATGGGGAATCCTGTTCTCTTAATTAGTGAATTATTCACGAGAAGCATTGGGTAATAGCATGTTTACAATGTTAATCCATACATTTTTAAGAGATGAACCAGTTTCTCTTCTCTGAAATAGACATTGCACATTATAGCTGTGTGCTCCAGATAATGATCTTGTGAGACAGCAGAATCTTCTTAACAGCACCTGGGGCTCCTACTGGAATTTTTTGCATTACACTGACACTGTTTTGTTCAGGCATGAAACAGCAAATGGCACCAAAGTGCTTTTCAATCTTTAGTCTCCAGAAAAAAAAAAAAAAAGAAAGAGTAAATGTTGTCTCCCTCCCCCTCCTCCCTCTTTTCCTTTGAACTTTATCCTGTACTTGTTAAGCATAAGTCTGGAAATGCAGATAGGAATGCAATACTTCTAAAGAATTACATTTTTACTATTTGCATTCTTGAGTTGTATATATTTTCACTGATACTTTCTAGATCAAAAGATAGTAAATCTTATTATGTAAGTAATCAGCTCAATTGTAGCTCTGGCCAGCAGTTCTTGGAACTTGACAGCTACCAAGAGCCTGTGGTAGCTGGACAATTTGGAGTCAGTTTCTTTAACCTTTTACTTTACCAGCAGTACGCACAACTATGAAAAAATCAAGTAGAACTATTTTAAGAAGTGAAAACCCTTCATATGAGGCCTTCCCTCTCTCACTTTACCCATATGAGTAGTCACTGCCTGTTTGATCCTTTTTAAGACTGTGCATGTGCAAAAGTCAAGAAGGATATAAGGTTTTTTTCTCCTGGGAAATCTCTGCTTGTTTTAGGCAGAAGTCACTTTGCAATTTGACCAAGCCCAATGCATTTATGTTTTTTATTGATATTTGAAACGAATATATAACTGTTAACCAAATAGTCTAAAGAAGGATTCATTAGAATAAGCAGAACACATGACAGTAACGTATATTCAGTGAACAACAGCTCCGTGAAGGAGATGGTATCTCGCATTACTTGAGAAGGGGGCTAGTTTGTTTGTGAAATGTGGGAAATGACAACAGTAGTAGGGTTTTTCAGTCAAGCTGTACAAATGCCTTCACTTTATTACTTGTCTAATGCAAAAGTCTCCCAGTTACCCAGTTAGTAAGTCTACACATATAGAGAAATATTAAGGAACATGAGCAAGGATATGAGAATCCGACTCCACAGAACAAAGCAATTTTCCTAAACCATTGGAACAGTGTAAATAGCTTCTTTGCATATAAACAATGGAATGGAATAGGCTGTTACCAAGCTTTTATTAATAGAATTATTATTTGAAGATAATATGATAATGCTTTTACTTTTTCTTTTCTAGATGTTCATTACAAATGAACAAAAAACTTGTGTTCAATTTAAGTAATGGTTAGATTTCAAATAAACCCCAGATAAGTGCAGTAGAACAAGTCTTCATGTAGTAGATCTCATAAGTAAGAGCACTACAATGGACTTTAAAAGTGCAAAGAAAGTGCACATGACTGCAAATCATAGAGACTCAGAAAGCAAAAATAGTGACTTTCCAAGTTTTGCAGATGTTCTGTTAGCTTTTGAGAACGTGTTCTTCAAGGGCACCAAAAGCTTTTTATCCCTTACTTTCACATACTAGGTTTTATGATCATGTTGCTGTGCTATATTATGAAAACTTTGTGGCCCGTAGTTTAATGATTTACTTTCACATTTATTCTCTCACGAATGGCTCTTACCAACTTTTTTAAATCAAATTTGAAGAGTTTAATTATCTGCCAAATCATTTTCCCTGCAAATATCTTGGTTTCATTAGGCTAAAATCTGGTCAAACTAGAGCTCATACAGAAATCTGCTTAGACAAATTGCAAGCTCTCTCTTTTCTGGACTATGTCATCCAAAATCTGCTGGTGAAATGTGTGCTGTTCCATTCATTTTTATGTATCTTTTTTCACATGTGAGGTAACATTTTTTTTTTTTTTTTTTGGGGGGGGGGGGAAGGGGGGAGGAGGGTGGAATATGGGCCAAATTGAAGGCATGGCAAAATGTGAAAATACAGGGCAAATGTTTTTTGTGCATAATGAGGGATGGATTTTTGAGTCATTTCACATGTGAGGATAGAAAATACAGGATTTTTTTTCCCCCGAGATTCACAGCTATAACAGTTTTAGGCACAGAACACCTAGGCACGTGCTTGCCATTGGGATGCTTCTTTTTAATGTGTGTAGGAGACTGAAATATCTCTTAATCATTAATTTGATACAGTGCTGTTTTGCAAGGTATGGTTTTCCTTAATTACCGTGCAGACTCTACTGCACAAACTTAAATTATGTTATACATAATTTTTGTATTTGTATTACATGTTGGATTATTCTGGTTTTATTTCAGGTTAAAATAAAAAACATTGGGAGTATCTACAAGATAAGAATTGAACTTGATGAATTACCAAATGAGCAGTCAGAGCGGAATTTACAAAGCGTAAGATTTTTATGATAAATTCTTTTTTGCTTTATCAATTTTATTAGGAACTAAAATTCTATGTTTCATGAATCTTTAGCTCCATGAATCAAAAAATATTGATTGTGATACATGCTTATTGCTTTGTCATAGGCTGTTAGGATGACAAAACTATTAATACAGTCAGTTGACTGAACTGAATTTCTGAAATTTTTTTTGAAATTATTCCTAACTTCTGGAGCTTGTAGATGTAAATTTTAGTGTATTGATGGCTTCTATGAAGTTTTGCTTTGTAAAAGCTCACCCGTATTCCTTAGTGTTTCCTAGGGAGATTCTAACTATAAATTCAAGCTATGAAAAATTGAAAATTACGGAGAAGCAATTATTCCCTGACAACTACATGCAAAGAGTGAATAAAGTTTGCTGAATAGTAGGCTGGTTCCAACTGGCCATAACTCATAATTATGACAATTTTCGGGGGGAGGGGGGGAGGAAGGAAGCTGATCTTTTTAACTTAGAATTATTTATTCTTTTCTACTTCTGTTTTAACTCTATTTTTTCTCATAATATTCAGGCATATTTGCCAGATTAAATTCATTCTAAATTCTGCCTAACACTAATATCCATGCATGATTTCTTTCATAATTACAGACAAGTATTTGTCTCCTGTTTCTTATTTTGAATCTGTAAGACATACTCTCAGTCCAATTTAAGTCCAATTTAGACAACCAGAATTACAGAGTAATAACAGAGTTTGACACCTACTGAAAACCCTTAACTCTAACTGTACCAAAACTGAATGTAAATATAAATATTTCTGTTGCTCAAATGGCTGCAGGAATCCTGCTTTCCATCCCGGTGGTTACAGAATATTATTTTAACATCTTGGTCCAAATTTCAAAGGGTAACCCTGGGATTTCAAGTATTTCTTTTCACAGGAAGAAGCAAATTATGTTGAAAGCTGTGTGTTCTGACAAAGCAGTTAATATTTGCTATTGTTACGAATCAGCAGGGGGAGCTCTGCCAATAAATATTACAGATTAAGAATCACTGCTGCAAAAGTATTTCATGTTAGAATAAATACATGTTTTGGTGCTAAAAGAATTGTTTGTTTTACTTAAAATAATATTTTAGTGGAAAAGTGAGATAAAGGTATATATTGTCCCAATTTCCTAAGTATTAGACTCTGAATGTAAATACATATTTTCATAATTTTGTTCACAAATCTTATGCATGCTATGTCCACATTCAAACAGAACTTCAGAGTGACAATTTTCTGCTACCGATTTCCTTTTGCTTGTGAAGGCTTGTGGAAAAACTGCAGTACGCACTATTATAATTCAAGACCAAAAAAACCTGCTGCTATAAAAGAAAAACAGACTGCTTCAGTTATAGGAAACATGATACAGCTATCATGATGTACCATGGCTAATAACTTGAGAATTTAAATTCTTCAGAGGAATAGATAGAGGATGCTGGTACTCAGACCTTCTTTTGTTCTGCTGTAAAAAGAGCCAAACAAATTGATTTAATATTTCAATATATCCTCTCCTTGCCAAAGTATCCTCAAATTCAAAAATTCAGAAAGATATAGATGATGAGTTTCATCCTGTTTCCATTTAAATTTAAAGATGTATCAATCTTTCCACATCTTCCAAAAGCTCAGTCTCACCTATCGTCACTTACTAGAATGTTTTCAGGCTTCACTACTCCAAACAGTGTTAGACAGAGGTGGTGCATTGACAGAAATCAGAACTGATGACATTTCTTAAGGAGAGGAGGAAAAAAAAAAAAAAAAAGAATTTCAATTATAGATTTTGTTTTTTTTTGTTTGTTCCAAGAATAAGATAATTTTAAAGTCTAGGGCATTTTTAAAGAATTAAGGCTGGTAGTTTCAGCTGAGATACCACAGGTGTAAATAAAGATACTCTCTAGTTATAAGTAAAGTAGCAGCTAAAATGAAAATGTTTTCATACTGCAATTTTGTGTCATATTTACTGATCATGTTATTTTTTGTCTGAGATAGAAGAGTTAAAGAAAACTGTTTTGTTGTTGAGAAGCAAAGCACTGAAGAGAGTGAACTGAGTCGTAGTTAAACTGCTTCTTCCTTAGGTGACACTGCAACATCTGATGAGTAAGAAAACTCTGCATTTTCCAGCAAACGCATGGTTGTCAAAAAATAGTGATGACAGAGATTTCATCTTTGAACTTCCAGTAGTGGAAGCTGGAAAACCTATCTATCCAAGTATGTATTGCACAGTTACATATATATTGGGTACTTGGTTTTCAGTATTAATGTCATCTGAATTTTATTCCATCTGCTGTGTATTCATATGTATGGTCTTAGCAATCTTAAAAACAGATAGTTAGACTGAGTTTGAAAGAATATACTCCAGCAAATTAATTGCAAATCGTATTTTGCAATCATACTTAACATATTTTTCTTTTGGTTATGTTTGGAAGTTGTTTTATACCATGTTTATGTCTACACTGGTGACCTGGAGCAAGCTGATACAGATTCTGCTGTTTATCTGTGTATCTATGGAAAAAGAGGAGATTCTGGTCTAAGACTTCTGCATAAATCTGGTATACCAGTGAAATTTTGTAGAGGAAAGGTAAGTCTAAAGAAGAATTTGCTTAGCCATGTAAATATAATTAAGTAATTTTCATTGATCTTAACAAGTTCCTAATAAAAAGGATCACAGAGATTTAGCACCTCAGATGTTCAGCAGAGGTTTAGCAACTAAGGAAAATCAGATTTTATGAACCCATGAATGAATGAATGAGTAACAACACAGGCAGGTTATAGGGAAGAAAAATTATATTAAAAACCCCCTGGAAGCTAATGAGAAGAGCTTTCTGTGAATACAAAATATTTTCTGTCAAGGTATAATGAGTTACGGCTGGCTACAAATGAGTGCAGAGAAATCATTCCATGATTTCAGATCTTAGTAAACTGCTGGCTATGTACTTCTTTTAACACATATTAGTATAGTATTGAGATTAATGTAAGGTAGTTTTGAAGTTATTTCATCATTCAATTACATCTGATCTCCTCCATAAGTAAAATATATATATCATCCTGATTTTCTTCAGTATGGTATGGTTGAATGTCAGGAACTACTGGGCTTAATTTTAGTTCTGCCACTGGCCTTCTTATGACCTAAGAAAAATGCTCGTTACTTCATTTGTGAGCTATTGAGGATTAACGCTTGTATATCTAACAAATGGCATGAAGCTCTTAGAGGAACAAAAACAAAATAAAAGGCAGTGTATAAAATACTAGTAATAACCTATTGGAAAACTCCAGAGGTATATGTACTATTTTAGCATATGTATTTTACATCATTACTACTGCATTAGGTATGAAGTTCTATTCAAATTGAAATTCAGAATTTAAATAGAGTTGTCTAGGGGATTATTCTAGCTGATCTGATGGCAAATTCAACATATTTTTTTATCAGTGGAATAAGGAGGGTGGTTCAAGGTGCAGTTTGTTATAGAAATGGGTGAATAAGACAGTGGATTGTAGGGGAGGCAGAGAAGGGCCTGGGATATATCATTTTGTGACAAAGATGGTTGAATGGTTACTTGAACATCATGATTATTGTGGTTTAAATTGTCAGGCAGCTCAGCACCATGCAGCCATTTATTTACTCCCCATGATGAAGAGGGAGAAAATCAGGACACAAAACCCCCAAAAACTCTTGAGATTAAGACATTTTAACAGAACAGAGAAGGAAAGGAAAATAAGTATTATGATAGAGGAATATACAAAACAAGTGACGTGCAATGCAGTTGCTTACCACCTTCTGACTGATGCCCAGCCAGATGCCATGCAGCTGCCACCCTCCTGGCCAACTACCCTAGCCTTTATTGCTGGGACACCCAGTATGGGACATCCCTCTGGTAGCCTGGGCCAACTGCCCTGGCTGTATCCCCTTCTGGTGCACCCCCAGCCTCCTTGATGGAAGGGCAGCACAGGAAGCTGAAAAGACTTTGGCTCTGTGTGAGCACTGCTCTGCAACAACTAAAACATTGGTCTGTTATCAACACTATTTTCATCAAAATATAAAACACAGCATCGTACCAGCTACTAGGAAGAAAAATAACTCTATCTCAGTAGAAAGCAAGATAATATCTACCCTTTATTCCATACCATCTACATCATGCTCAGGTCGCACATTTTGCAGTACATCTCAATTAATCACCACCTTTCTTGACTTTTGATATATACACACAGATATAATTCCCTTAGTCTATGGGCAATTCCTCTAACATGTCTGAGTTTTTTTTAATCCAAGACTTTGGGCCCCATATGTCATAACGGTCTTGTTATCTCAGAAGAGATAGTGTGTGCTGTTGGCATGCTTGTTGTTGTTGTTGGATTGCCAGAAAGGATAGTTTATGATCATATATCATGTATACACAAGGGAGAAGTAAAGTTGCACAGGCAATCTTAATTCTGCCATTCGCTAAGGATTGAGAATTTTACAGACATGAATTTTCCAGCATAGTTCTTTCCTTCATTATCTTTTTACCGAGAAGTGTGATCTGGACAGTTACATGGAGTGAGACAAAGCTATATGCTTTTTACTGTGACGAAAAGTTACCAACATGAACCTTTCACCTGATCAACTTCATGCTGCTATTAAAACAGCCTTTGCCAACAGTAAGCAGATGTCTAAACGATTAACAATGACAAAGTGACATGTCAGACTTCAGTTTCTTCAGGCAAAATAGAACGTAAATAGAGGAGGTGAGTCGACAAACAGCGAAGAATGAGAAAGTCCATATTTTAAATAAGCATTAACAAAGGAAATAATTGCCTTATGTGGTTCATACCTAGAGAAGAATTATGGTAAACAGTGAGGTACTGGAAGAATAGTGAAGGGCAGTAGGCAACATTTTGTATGGTGTGTGGAAAAAAAAGTATTTGGGATTATTATTGCATTCTGATTTTAGTTGTGTTTTCTCACTTAGTCTGATGCATAATCAAAAGACATTTAACTTTTTGGATACAACCCCTTTGATACAGTCCAGCTATCAGTAAAATCAATAGGAATCTTGAGCCACTGTTAAGGGTTACATCAGGCTTTTAAAATACTGTTGCTTCCAGACTTTATTAACGCTTTACAAATCATGGAATGCCATCTCCTCTGTGTCCTAGGTCAATGCTTTTGAAGTGCAAGCTGTATCTCTTGGAAAACTGCAGAAGGTGCTGTTGCGCTGTGAGGCTAACTCGAAGTCCCAGTATTGGTACTGTGATAAAGTCATTGTCAGAGAAGCTGAGAACAACTCGGAATATGTTTTCAATTGCGGAAGGTAGCTTTTACAAGAATTATCTTAATTATAAGAGATTTCTGAGGATATCTATGGTTTCAATACCAGTATGATACCAACAAATGTACTAAATGAGTATTTTCCAGAAAAGACAGATTTGGATTATTGTGCAGTTGTATAAAAACCACAAAATGTGTTGCTCCAGAATAAGTTGCTTGAGTTCATAGGCTATGGTTGGTATCAGAGATTAAATTCTTAAATGTTATGGTTATATGTTCATGTGACTAGATTATACGGTGTAGCCTTATTATACAAGGATCAGTGCTATAAGCATGCCTTACCTATTTAGGAAGAAAAGATAAAGCGCACAAAAAGGGTCTAAGTTTTCAGTTTTGTAGTCTATCTCATGGGTATGTGCATTATTTGAGGGAAATGGAGGGAGCAAACAGTGTGACCATGTGAGAAGGCACTAGAACAAATAATATTTAAATTGGATTTAATAAATGTTATTTAATAAATGCAGGATGCCTAGTTATCCTGTCTGGATTTTTATGAATTTGTTATGTAACTTGAACACCTTATTGCAATTTTAGATGTCACATCCTCAAAAGAGGAATAAAGATACTCTTTTACTTTTTTTAAATCTCTCTCAAACAGATCTTTCTTCAGTCAGGAGAGAGAGAAGCTTTTTCATTTATAGCTTTTCTACAAGGAAACACTGCCACTGAAAAAAGGGTTAAAGTATGTCAGTGTTGGGGCTCAGGGCTAGCCTCCATCTGGACCCAAATGTAAAGCTGAAGCACTCTGCTCTGTTCCAGGAGGAAAGCATTTTTGTTCTTCAGAAGTCTAATATATTAATCTTCAGCCTCACAGTGTTATTATACATTGATACTTTATGACGCACAGTATTAACAAAATGCTGTATTTTTCCTCACTTAGCCAAAGAAATATCACCATCTTATCTGACTTATAAATAAATAAATAAATAATCTGGTAACTAGTTTCTGAACATCCAACAGCCCTCACTGGATTTTAGTTTTACACTATTTCTTTGTTACCTCAGTTACTTTTTAATATTTGAGATTGCAGTTTATACTTGTGATAGCAGATATGATACAGGTAAGTTGTTGTCTAGTAAGACCAAATTTACTTCTTAGGGACTAGTTCTAACATAAATTGGTCTGTTAATGTTTTCAAGACAAAAATAAAGAACCTAAAAGATTTGCAGAATTCTGCCAAATTTGTTATTTTAGTTACATGTTCCTATGTATTGTCCTTGATCTACCACCTCTTGGCACCTAAAGACAGTTGTGATACAGTAATAGAGTGAAATAAATTTGTGGCTTATATGGCAATTTTAATCAGAAAAGTTTAGAAAGGAGAGAATTAATAAGAACGTAACAAAAAAGCAACTGAAAATCAATAGACAATGGTATTCTCTTTGAATTTCTTTTGGATTTTATTTGTCAGGAAAGCGTTTAGAAAATAGTGATAATTCTACTTGTCTTTGTTCTAAAGATTCTGTTTATTTTTTCCTGGAAATAAAATTGGTGGAATATTTGCCAGGGATTGCATTGACCTTTTCCCTGAGGGTGTCACAACCATTATTTTTTATTTATTGAATCTGTTCCTGCTGTGGCAGATGTCTTTTCAGTCCTTTGCCAGCTTCATGCTGCTCTTTGGTGTGAACTTGTCAGGTAGGGTTGGTGGGAAGGGGCAGGGTGGGCACCCAGGAACAGAACTCTGGCATTGTCTGGGGATGAGGCTTCAGAAACTGCACACTTGAGACTTGCAAAGACTTTTTGCACCTTTAATACATGTACACCACCTGATAAGCAACAGAACTGCACAGAACCTGATGACTGGATATGGAGGGTAAAGGAAAGGAGGCCTCTGCAGGTGGGATGGGCAAGCATGTGTGCCACTGCTGAATGGTGTTGTGTCATTGTTAGGGACATGAAGAACAATACACTTGCAGACTATCTTCTAGATAGTCTGCTCAGACTCTCATGGGCCTGAAACTCTGACTGTGGAGAGAACAATGCTGCTGCTCTTCTGCATGCCAGGGACAGATCCTTTTCCTCTGGGCTTCTCTATACATCCTGTCTAGTTTATGATGGATTGCAGACAGGCTTCATAGGAGACTCTGAAGGAATTAGATCGTTCCTGGAGAATCCATGGGAGTGGACCTAACAAAGAAAAATCAGCAGCCCAGAAGCTTAATGAACGCATTTTTATTCCATAGAAGAGTGGTGTGTGTGTGCGCATGCATGTGTGTGTTGTTTGGTTGGTTTTACCAAGTAGGAGGAAACAAAAAAAGTTGGTAATATATGTTCTAAATAAGAGGATTCAAAATAGTCATTAGCCTAGTGTATCAAGACTAGAAGCCTAGCCAATGTATGCCTCCATTTATATTTCTTCAGACTCTTCAGGCTATTTATCCTCAACTGGTGGGGAGAAAAAGTGCAGAATTTGTTTCCATCTTTGTTTTTATCACTGAACTTTGAATCTTTGAATTTACAATATAGCACAATAGATACATAAAAGATGTAATTAGCATTCAGACCATAGTACTGGTACTGTACATAGTACCCTCCCCTCCATGTTCTTTTTAGCTATACAAATAAATATGTTAGTGCCACATGAGTCCCTTAGGGAGGTATATTTTTATGTTTACCCAGAGGTATATTTTTATATTTTCACAGCTCTTACATTTGCACAACTATAATTTATTTGTTGTGTCAAATCCTAAATTTCTACTTTAACATCTATCAAATCAACTACTAAAGTTTTTAGAGGTTGTATACCCTTGCTGTCCCCTTGTATTTGGTATGAAAATAAAATGTGGATAATCCACTTATATTGCTATATGGTGGAGAAAAAAACTGATTCCTATTGACTTTTTTTTTTTTTCTCTTGTATTTAGGTGGCTTCCATTTATGTCCCAAGGTGTAATTCATTCAGAAATTAATCTGTATCCTCAAGGTAAGTCTTAGTATTACTCTATGGAAGTGTTATCAATAAGTTGTAATTTCTTCCTCTGAAGAAATTTAGGCTGAACTTAGACGTTGAATATCAGGGTTAACCATTTTGTGGCTTCCCGTGTTATATTTTTAAGAGTACAGTTCGTATTTATATTGCATGATGAATATAGGTGTTAGTGAGGAAGTAAGGGACAGAAAGTTTTCTTGTATTGGCATGAAGGCTTGAATCCAAAATGCCTTTCATCTATTCTTTCAAATCTTTTCTTTAACATTGAAAGATAGATCCTTTTTTTAACTGCATTTTTGTTTTATTTTGGCAGAAATTCAAGTAAATCAGCATCTGAAAACGCAACAAGAAACAAATGGTAAATATTCTTGTCTTCTGTCTTTAGTTCTGAAATAGAAATAGTCTTTGCTAATTGCTTTACACACTCATTGTCATTTATATTTATTTTAAAACATGAATTACAGCATACTATTTTAATATTTTAGTAAACTCTGAACTTCACTCTCTAATTTAAATAATAAATCACTTTATGCTTTCTTACTACATATTTTTTCTTTCCAATGATGTTATTTTTTTCTGTTTACTTGAAAATTCACATTTTTTTCCTATTATTTTCTTGTTATCTATCTTAATTTCTGCTTTTTTAGTTAACATTTTACACCATGATTCTTTCTCCCAGATTACTTACAGGTTTGTACTCACCATTAGCTTTACATTTTCTGTTTCACCTGTGATTTCATATTTGTTCATGTTGACTTTTCCATCCTTGCAACCAGAGCAGATTAAATTACATATCTTAATAACACATAACCTTTTCTCTGCTGTGAGAAGTGCTGTAGGTTGAACAACAATTTATAAGATGTCAGGAGAAATTTTGAAAATGTTTATTCATATTTTATTATATCCATGGAGACACAAATAATTTGTTTTAAATGGCGTCTCAAAGGAAAGCCATTAATTATAAATTTTGTATTTAGTTATTTTTACAAATTATATTTGAATCCCATTCTCTTCTTAAAATCTTTATCTTGAATGAAAACTATATTTGTCCTTGCTCCTTTGTATGTCTTTTTCAGAAGGTTTGTATTTTCAATCTGTTCATCAGTTTTTGTGCCTTACCTGTTCTGCTTGCCTCGATTCCATGAGGCCTGCACCGATAGACCTTTCTGTACATAATTCAAATCAGTCTGCAGAGTCCTTCCTGAATTTACAGATCTCTGCTTTTGTGTCATTGAAGCTATACTTGTCTGGATGTATGTTAAAACCTGCAACAGACGCAATTTGTGCTATCAACCTAACAAAAAAAAAAAAAGGAAACAAGAGGGAGTAGACTAAGGGTATATTTTTGCAATTTTGATCACAGCACTCTGAGTTGGTGAGAGAAATATCTTTGTGCTGTCTAGAAGGGCCCGGTCAGCTTTGTTATTGGCAAAACTTATCCACTGTCAAACAGGTCTGTTTTATAAAAACATAAGATGTTGTCAATGTCCTCAGTCATGGTTGGGTAGCCAAAAGCATATGCACCAAATAGCTTCATGTCTGGGGCACTTCCTGAAATAAGGAACAGTGGGAAAAAGACTTGAAGCTTGGTATCCCATACCTATAGGGAATGTTGTGATTACTGAAGGAGTGGCTGACCTGAGATTTTGACCTGAGATTTTGTTCACATTTTTTTCCCATGAGTTTTTATAAATAACAAAGTTTCATTGTCTTTTTTTTTTTTTTTTTTTTCCCAAAACAGAATTATTTTCTCGGCAGTATAACTTTCTAGTGTATTATACTATTTCTAATCTATATAAAAAATATAATCTAGGAAATCATCCATGGCAAGGTACCATTTTCTGATATCCCTGGGCATATACTTGGTGTCATGTTGAAACCTTCCTGCATGTATCCTAAATGAAAGTCATCTCATTACACATTTTTTCATATTATTTTCTCCTCAATGTGTAATCCTCATCAGTAATTAAGAAGCAATTGGTCTTCTACCTCATCAGAACAAAACCTAGCTTTTCATGCCAAAGAGAATGAGAATTACATGTTTGCAATATTTACCATTTCCAGTTTTTATTTGGAACCATGAAGGAATGCCATGAGAATTTCTGGCATCAGGGAGATAAGAAAATTTAGTATCCTTCTCCTATACTTAACATTTTCCTTCAAACACAAAGCCCTGTTTCCAGAAAAATTAAAAGCCTCAAAGTCAATGTAGAGGAGTGCAAGCTAAATTTTTTTTTCTTATCATATTTTTGGGGGGATGTTTGGTTCCTTTTTTAACCTTGAGTGTTGTATTGCATTCAGACTGTTTTACTGATACTACACTTACCCTTTGGAGGCAGCACTGTAGCTAGCTACAATATATGGTCTCAAGAGTACTAACTGTTGTTTTGAAACTATTTTGCTTAACAAAAGAGAGACTTGGAGAGAGCATAATAGAACAGAAAGGGCTATCAAAAACACTTGAGGTATGATAAATCAGACAGTGAACAAGTCCAAAATAAAATAAGTTCATTTTGCCTCTTTTAAAATTAATGATTACGTCTGAATTAATTTTGAATTTTTCACTGTATTGGAGGAGTAGTGGTCATATTTTATCCTTTGTCTATACCATTCTTCATAAGCATGAACTTGTCCTCATTTTCCAGCCACATAGTCTGAAGTGACATATTTTAAAGAAATTAATAGTATACTGCTGGAAAACAGTAGAGGCTGACTTTTTTGGTAAATGAGCTCTTGGAAGGGGCAAGGAGCCTTCTTCCTTATGATCTTTGCTTCTGCCCTCAGTGTATAGAAGCTGTTCACCTTTCTAATTGATGTTAAACCTGATGTCAGGTGCTATAGTTCTTTTATCAAGAAAGTGGGTATATAGAGAAAGCTGTATGGTTTTAAATTGTCTAAGGCACAGAAGGGAAGAGGTTGTTACAAGCTGGAGACTGACAAGTTTCAGTGGAAAATAGGGTGATTCACTTCCTTATGTGTGTCCAAAAATCTTCTGTCACTTTTCAGAATGAGGGTTCAACCAGACCTCAAGAATTTGGAAAACAAGACATGAAACTTCCTTGCTCCAGTTCAGTCTTCATGGGACAAATTGCTAACGGATAATGGGGTTGGCCCAAGATGTATACTTCTGTCAGACAACAGATTTAATTCATGCAGGCACTACCAGACATCCTTCTATTAATAAAACTGCAGTGTACACTGTGGCATTTATTTATAAGATGACTGTGGGCTGGTATTTCATTTGTTGTTTGCCTTGCACAGAATGAATTAAAGTCACTAAGTGGAAGTTGTTTCACACAAGCAAAAGCTGAAATCAAAAGAGAGGTGGAGAGCATCCAATCCCAGCTTTTCAGATGTAGAAATGCATTTTCCAATTATGTATAGTTGTTTTTCTTCAATTAGATTTATATTAAGCTACTTTTAAATACTTACATAACTTGTGTGCATTTTCTGGAGACAGAAGACATTTCAGTATCAGGGAAGCTTTAATATAAAAAGATTTTCTAAAAAGTCCTCTTCTAGTTTTAGATTTTTCTCCAAAATAATGTCTTTCATGCCAATCTCAATGTCATGCCTCCATCCAAGCAAACAGAGTTCTTGCTGATGTATATAAAATGAAAATTTGTATGCAGTTGGGATGCTTTGATACTTTTTCTTGTTGCATTTCTTGTTTATACTTTTTGTCATAAACCAAATTCTGGAGGATGAGCTTTCTCTGTGACAGGGGTATTTCTAGAAATCTTGCCAGGCACAGTATTCATATTTCCAGCATTAAAGATTGATGAGGATTGCAATGTACTAAAGTTACACACCTTATCTAAGAGGAGTTTGAATGATGTAGTATTTAGCCAGTCTTCTATTGCTACTCCTAGCATCGTTACTTTTTAAGTGCACATTGGTTACAGTTCCTGGGTTAAAATATGCTTTTATTTATATCATCAAAGTAACTTGCTACATATCAGTAATGGTTATAAAAGCATTTTTATTTTATTTTTACTTTGCAGAAGGAGACTGGAAGATTACTGTAGTCACTGGGGATTTTGAAACAGCTGGCACAACAGCAACAGTATCCCTTTACGCTTATGGAGAAAAGAAAGCTTCTGGTCCTATTATTTTGGGATCTGGGAAACACCAGCTGTTTAATCCTAACAGTGAAGATGCATTTAAGGTACAGTATGGTTTTTACATAAACACTGGAGAATTCAAAACATATGCAAAATAGCTTTTCTCAAAACTGGATAATAATGATAACAAAAAGGATTCAAAGCAATATGTGTATAAAAGAATCATTTAACATTTCTGAGGGAGTGGTGGACTTTTATGATAGTAAGATTTGAATCAGCAAATGTATTCAGAACTGCATCAAGCAGACATGCCTCTCTCAGAATCTGCTTCATACTTGCATTTGCTTGATGTGCTGGTCTTAACTAGGCATTGTTTATTTGCAGACTGAAAGAAATTTCTTTGCTTGTTCATTGTGTTGAAATAATAAGCTATGGCTAGTATTACATACCCATTCTTGGAAGCATCTACTGTAAATTCTTCCATGGGCTTCTTCAAGGTTTCACTGACAGACACACTCCTGCAAACCTTTTCTTGGATCAGGTAAGGAAAGGGAGCAAGGATAGAGACTGGAGTCAAATTGTACCTGGTTCGTTAACGCAGGTCATTTAGACTAGCAATGTCCTACTTCTCCAATGAAAAGAGAAGGGATTGTAACCCTGAAAGATGTGTCAGAAGCTTGACATTTCCCAGGGAGTTTCCAACTTCCTACAGGTTCCCCTAGTTCCTCAGGACTCTACCTGTTGCAATTGTTAACACTGTAATATATAATTTAGGTTGAAATAATTTATGCATAATAAACAGATGGAGAATCAGCAACAGATGTGACAGAAAGTTTCTCTGATCTTTTGTTTTGTTTGGTTTTTCAGTTTGAAGTGTAAATATGTAAGTTCTTGCAGAAGCAAGTCAATGGTGGCCTTCCCCTTATTTTTATTTAAGTTGCTAATGACTTGGCTAAAGTTTCCAAATAATGCTGGGTTGAAATTATCTCATATCAAAACAGGAAAGTGTAATCAGTGTTCATCTGCCCCTCTGAGAAATATTTCTGTAAATATCCTTTTGGCAGCAATTCCACTTTCTGAGGTGGGAGGCTTTTCTTTTGAAATCTGTCTTTCCAGATATAATTTCTTGTAAGTATTTAGTTTGATGAAGCACATGCCTAATGCACTTGAGAAACTATCTTTTTTTCTTTTTTTTTTAACATATATAATGTGATATGGGGGGGAGGCAGAGTGGGGCAACCAAACACACAAGATATCTAATGCCAGAGAGAGGCACGCAGCTACTTTAACTCTGCTTCTGCTGTGTCTACAGTGCAGAGAGTTATTTCTCAGCATAGGAATTTCTGGCTGAGAGGAAAAAAAAAACCAACAAAAACACAAGACAACACTGCTTATGGAGAAGCAAGTGTCTGCCTTCTTTTTGCTATTACCCTCACAGTACAAACTGAAGCAGACATCTTTTCCATTACTGGTGAGGAGAAGACTATACATTTTAGCCTCAGCTTTACATCAGAATAAAAAGCCTCAGAGTCAAAAAAAAAAAAAAAAAAAAAAAAAGTCTCAGAGATCCTTGGTCTATCCTCATACCTGTGTGGTTGTTTGATAAGTGCTAGCTAATCCTCAGCTAAGGGAATGAAAAATGAAGCCATCTCTTCCCCAGGTATTTCTCTGCTGTTGTCAGTGAGAAACTCCACCAGGAACTTCACCTGCACAAATAAAACCATTGGTTTCAACACCTGTGGCTGAAAATTTATTCAATGGCCTTTACCACCCTGAGCCTTGCTTTTGCACACAAAGCTTTTAGGAATCACCTCCACAAGTATTTTCTCAAGAGCTACCTCTTGAGCAAGGTACCTCTGAACAGCAAAGCTCTGATGTACCCTCAAGGCTGGAGCTGCTTTGTAAATTTAGCCTATCTTGTCAGTTGCCTCCTTCAGTATTTCCAGCTGGAGTAGGTTGTCCTCAGATGGGCTCAGCAGATTTGTCTCAATGTAGATGGCAATGCTATTGTAGCTCATCCTGCTGGTTGAGAAGTTGGAGCAAGTTGGCTGGTGTGGTGGAACAAGGAGAGCAACTGCTTGAGGAGGACAAGAGTGGCTTTTGGCAATTTGTCAGCCACTGTGAGGGAACACGAACATAACATTAATAAATTAGATGTTACCATGATAGGTCACCCAGGCTTTTCTAAGGCACATGGAGGCCAGTAGCTATGTTTCATAGCTTTCAAGGTGCTCCAAGCAAGCTACTGGCTTCCATGCTCCTGTAC
This sequence comes from Anas platyrhynchos, assembly GCF_047663525.1. Classification (NCBI taxonomy): domain Eukaryota; kingdom Metazoa; phylum Chordata; class Aves; order Anseriformes; family Anatidae; genus Anas; species Anas platyrhynchos. Next base: position 40,812,401 of record NC_092588.1, on the reverse strand, counting down.
CTCAGTTAGGAGGCACAGAATTATTTCTCAGCTCCTGATTTCACACAAGCCTACTCAAGGGAAGCCTACTTGTCCATGCCTGGTCTAGAGCAGAAAATGCAACTTCTTTTAAAAGAAGTCCATTGATTTTCAGGCAAGCCCCTGGCCTCTACCAGCCCCTCTGTGGTAGGCAGGCTGCTGACTAAACTTACTCATTCATTCCAACTGCTCTTCCTTCCTTGGCTTCTCCAGAGGCCATGTCCAGTTTTGGAGGAAATCCTGCAATGCCCAAACCTCCAACTGAAACTTTGAATGCTCCCGGACCACCAGGAGCATCCCTGAGACTCTGGCTCATGAAGAGGTGGGTGGGAGGCAGCAACCTGCTCCTGTAGGTACTAACCCATCAGCACTGAGAGCAGGGAGCTGCTGGGTTCCATGCTAAGCAAATTCCCATTCCTCTACTAACTGGTCCTAGTTCTTCTGTGCTTTCTGGTTGCCCCAAAACCTGTGTGCCTCCCTGAGGAGGCTACAGTGAAAGAAACTGAAACTAGTTTTCTACAGGCATGCCAGAAATTAGGGGCAGAACATGAGGGACAGAAAAGCAGACAGGACAGGAAGACACCAGATGCAGAACTCAGTCTGACTGTAAACAGCGTTTGGCTACACTGTGGCTTTAGCTTGGGGTCCTAACTAGGCCTAATGCAGCCCTTGAAGTGGGCTCCTGTGGGGCAGCAAGGAGCTCTTACGGCTCCAGGTCACCACCTTCACAATGAGTGCCAGAAGGTGCATTGGCTGGCTTTGGAGGCCCACATCTCCTCCACTAGAGGGCCAGGTGCAGGAGAATGTGACCACAAAAAGCCGAGGAGCATGTCTCCTTCTGTTCCTCCAGGCTCTAGCTTGCCTCCTGTGGAGCTGCCTTGCAAACAGAGGTGACCATGGCCAGGCTACTGCCCCAGACCTGAGGTCTGGGTAGGAGCTGGGGTGGCAAGCCAACCTTGTACTTGATGGGTACAACCAAGTACTTGATGGGTACAGGTGAATGCTAGGGGCAGGCAGCCCAATTACCCGTCCATCCCCTGTGCTCCTCAGTGCCTCTTCTGGGCACACTGCCTCTCAGGAGAAGTCTGAGTAATGGTGGCCCCTTTCTGGGCTTGCTTACCTGGATGGGCTGGGGCTTATGCTGCAGAGAGCTGCCAGGGGCTGGCCCAAGTGTACCCTTCTGCATCCAGAGCCTGATGTCCCTGGCACCTCTGCAGCAGTCAAAATGCATTGCTGAGCAAAGGGCCAGGGCAGCCCATGCCTCCTCATGGGGCTTTCTCTTGCTGAAAATGGGAACAAAATGAAAATCCCCAAGTGAAAATCATCTGGCAAGTGCTCTTGGATCTTTCCTGGTGTGCGGTGCAGTGCTGAACAGTGTGGCAGGACATGCAGGGAGACAGCATGTAGAGGCACAGTTCAAACTCAGTGTTTTCTGAGCTGAGAGCAAGTACGCAAGGACAGCCTGTCCCCACCCTGTATTGCCCTGCTGATGCTCCAAGGGCTGGCAGCAGCAGAGGCTGTGTGTCCTCAGAGAAGCATTCAGCTGCCATGGCTCATAGGCTTTGCTTTCTCTTGCAGGGAACACCCTTACTTGCAGCGCCAAAAGTGCATGGACACTCACTGGACAAGTGAGCACAGCCACTTCCCACACAGGCGCTGTCCCTCTGCCACTGAGTGCAAGGGAGAGATGTTTTTTGGGATTGAGGGAGGCTGAGGGCTCAGGTTTCTCCTGTGCAGTGATGAGGACTGACCTGCTCTGCAGGAAGTGCAGCAGCAGCTCCAGTTCAGCAGAAGTGCCTGCTTGCAAGAACAGGAAAGAAAGCCATTCCTGTTTTTCTTCAGGCACTCAGCTGACAGAGCTGAAACAGGAAAGACACCCACAAAATGGCAGCAGGTTGACTCCTTCACCAGCAGTTTAATGGAAAGAAGGCAGGTCACCCTGGCCCCACTTTGATCCTCCTGTTGGCCTGTGCACTGGAAAGGCCCAGAGAAGGAGCTCTGTAAGACTCAAGCTGCTTTTTCTCTCTCGTGCTGGCCAGGGGACACCTAAAAACAGTCCCCAAAGCCCAGGCTACAGCCCAGAAACCATGCAGAGAGCAGCACTCCCTGGAGAGTTCCTGCCTGTAATGTGCTCAGGCTGCTTCCCTGCACCTCTCCCTGATGGGAAGAGGGGAAAAAGAGGCTTTCTGTTCTTGCTCCCCAGAGAAACAAGCTCATGGGTTTTCTACCCGCAGCAGTGGGAACTGCAATAATTCAATGTAATATAATAGGAAAAAAAGGACGATTGCTGTCCACAAAAACAGTCAATATACTGTGTCATTTCAAAATCTCTTTGGTCACAGGTGTAATTGCAAAGAAACAACAGACAAATGTCCCACAAAAAAAGAGAAGAGACAAAACTGTACTGGAATAATCTTAATAAAAACAATATTAGTAGTTGCATACAAAGTACAGCTAACTGCATAGTAACTGGGTTTCCTAAAAGTAAATCATAAATATTCAGTAATGTAAAAAATCATGGAAAAAGAAAGTTATTAAACCTTGAGTAAATCAAAGTGTACTCTTCTGTATACTCCTGAGATTTTGTTGCTCATCTAGAACCTGATTTTGATGTTGCTTGCATTACTGTATAAAGGCAGTATAACATCATTAAATTTGGTTACCTCTGATTACCGCTTCTGTAAATTAGCTTAAAAACTGTTTCACCTCCAGTATAATGGAGGTAGAATGTAACAGTGCCCTTAGAGACTTCGATCTGACTGCAGCATATGAAATTCACCGAAGATAATTTAGAGTTGTGTAACAGGAAGAATTATTATTTTCAGCTGGAGTCTTTGGTTCTAGGTTTTCACAAGACAGTTGTGTGTAAACTGTCCTATATTTGCTCTCATGGCTTTGATATTTTCCTACCAGATGGGAAAGTCAGGGAAGAACAATATGGGAAGGGGAAAGAAAAGGAATTTAAATTTGATGGATTTCCCCTTCTGCTCTATAATTGTTCCAGTGTGTTCAAAGGATCTACTTCTAGCCTATGGCTTTCTGATTCTGTTACTATTCAGGCATAATTTTTAGGGAATAATTTTTCTGTGGAGAGTCATTCCCCCTCCAACAGAGGGACATCAATCTACTGTAAGTTACAGCTTCTATCAGAATTCTGATATGTTTCCAGCATTTTCCTCTGGTGTCATAACAGTCTCTGAGTATTTCTCAGTATTTTGAAAATACTGATTTTGGCAGTACGTTGAGTTGCTCAAGACACTGAAACTTTAATTATATTGTAAATTATATTCTCCAGAGCTGTGTATTCTGCATCGTCATTCTTTGAAGCGTGGTGAATTATCTTTTATGAGCGTACACATTGCTTGATAAAGAAATGCTTTTCACATGTTTTATTTTAACGTTTGGTTATGCCAAATATTCCCTTCTGTGTCCCAAAGAGAAGTGAGCAGAAGCCTGTAAGCCTATTATCTTCCCTAAAAGCCAGCTACAATGTCTCAATTTTTATTACTTCTATACAGAATAATTCTCTACAAGTTCTGCTCTTCTAGTAATAATGAAGTCAGTAAAAGCACTGGCTGGTTCAGTAATTCTATTTTCAAAATACTGTATCCTAGCCTTACTAAGACTGACAGGAATTAGCTCCTCCTTAGCAAGGATTCTCCCATGCCTTGCCTTGTGACATTTGCTTCATTGTCAGTTTTGGAATCTCTTTAGGGCAATATTGGTCCTACTGTCCTCAACACATTGTCAATTTTATCTCCAATTCAAATTTATCTTATATATTAAGCTATTAAGAGAGCTGTTTTTTTTTTTTTTTTTTTTTTTTTTTTTGTTGTTGTTGTTGTTGTTTGTTTGTTTGTTTTTTCTAAGAAATATTAAAAATCTTCAATATAGTGAAGATATTTTACAGTCAGTAGCTGTCTTTGTAAGGAGGATGGTTGTTCCATGTTTGCAAGTGTGGAACATGCATGATATTTCAGGAGAACTGGATATTGGAATCTATCACAGGTGTGAATTGTGCTCCATTAGTTTGTTTCTATAGCTCGTGAAGCTGGCCTCATAACCAGTTACACTATTTAAGGTTTCTTCATTTGTATGGAGCACCCTTTAAACACAGACATAATTTATATAGTCTAATACAGCAAAATGTCAAAGAATAATTAAGTAGATGAAAAGCAAGGCTCCTACTAATATTTGGAGAGACATTTGATCATTAAGTTTAACAAATACAGTATTCCTGTGATGAAGTTGCTAGAAGTGTTAAAACCAGTTTTTTTCCTCCTAGTTATATGTACATTGTTTGTGAAGAATTGTGTTCATCCGGTGCACCTTATGCTGTATTGCACCACATGATGGCTTTATACTTAAAGATTATTTGTTGTTTTTCATTTTGGTTTCCTTCACTTTACATAAAAGTATTAGTTGTTTTAAGTAATCTGTGCATTAATAATTAACATTACTTCCTTTAGAATCAGCCTTACAGACTATAAGAATCTGTCATGTTTCAGTTCATGTCTTTCATTTCTGTACCTTGGATTCATATTCATTGTTTCATCAGTCAAAACTGAGATGTCTAAAGTAAAATGCGAAGCAGTGCAGAGAAAACCAAATGTTATAAAATAGGTTGTAACAAATCCATTTTCATGCTTTTCCTCCCATTGTTAAAATAAAAGAGCTTGTAATGAGCTCAGTGAGAATTCTTCCTGAGTGGGAAGATTGTAAAAGTGACTGTGAGCACTAATGTAGCTATCCGCTCTCTTAACCATGGGACTGCCGATGCCTAAAAGCTAGACATAGCTTGTGTCCTGCTATTTTCCAGCTGTCCCTGTTAGCCATAATGGCCACTTAGGTCCAGAGACTGTTGAATAAAACTTAGAGCAACCCAGGCTTTAGTCAGATATGCTTAAGGCAGCATAAAACAGACATATTGCTAGCTTTAACTCCACTTGAAACTGTCCATCTCTCTACTAAATCTGTATGATAACAACATGAACCTCATTCCTTACTGAGATAAAAGGGAGAAGTATGTAAAACTATCTCCAGCAGCTACAGGCTGTGCATAAAGCAAAATTTATCTGGTTCCAAGAAAGCAACATAGAAGGATTGTAAGGAGCTCACAGACAACCTTGGAGAAAAACACGATTCAACTCATCTTCAAGAAATGAGGGTGACTGAACATGGTATTGCTTCTTCAGTAATTTTGCAGTGTGGGGTCCTATAGTATGAGCATATATATTTATTTTTAGGTAGTTTCTTGAGAAGACTTTATGTACTGTTACTCAGTTTCAGGTTCAATCATTCAGCCATAAATCTATAATTCCCCACCACTACCTTATGTCAATGCAGCTCCAAGGTGAAAACATGTTGAAAAAACCCTGTTGGTATCTCATGTGAGTCCTCTCTCTCAGTTTTATGCTGTCAGTTTACCCAGTCAGCTTCAGGCAGTTGTATCTGAGATTTTGTGACTTTAGTGTCCTTTGCTAAGGGTCTCCCTGTTAAGATCTCCCCTATTTTCCTGTGTCAAGGGCTCAAATCCAAACATCCATACTCCTGTCTTGCCTTCCCTTCAGCCATTTTCTAGTTTACTTGTAACCATATGCCTCCCATCATCTCAGTATCTGAGCACTTTTCAGAAGTGAGAAGTATGACTAATGGTTATGGCATATTCTCTCATTCTTAACAATCTTTTTTTTTTTTTTTTTTTTTTTTTTTTAATGGGCTTGGTATGACTTTATAAAGATAATATACTCTTTTAAAAGTACAGGGCTTGTGCTAAATATAGTGAGATCAATGCACCTTGCACTGAAACAGATGATAATGTTTTTGATGGTTCTACTTAACATGGCCAGCTCTTTGACACTCTGTCTTCTGTGAAAATGATTTACACTGTGCACTGTAGGGATTTCTTAGTACCACGGAGGTTGAATCTGGTTCTCAGCTCAGATATAATGATGTCAATAAGGTGAGTTCATTGCACTGAGGTCTGCAGAACTGCAGAATAGTTGAGGTTAGAAAGTCCTACCTCCCTGCTCGAAGCAGAGCCAGCTAGACCAGGTTTCTCAGGACATTGTCTGCTCAGATTTTTAATATCTCCCATCTCCCAGGCCGGAGATATCTCTACAACCTCTCTGAACCTCTCTGTTCAATCTGTTCCAATATTTGACCACTCTCATCCTTTTTTTTTTTTTTTTTTTTTTTTTTTTTCCGTATGTTTAATTGGATTTATATTTCAATATAAATATGTCTACTAGTGCCAATTGCCTCTCATGTTGCCACGGAGTACCACAGAAAAAAGCTTGACTCTGACTTCTTTACCTCCTCCCTTCAGGTATTTATGCACAAAGATAACATACAAGAAGAACAGAAGAACATACAAGAGAAGTTCTTCTCTTCTCCAGGCTGACGAGTCACAGCTCTCAGCCTTTTCTGAAGCAGAGGTGCTTCAGTCCCTTTGTCATCTTCATGGTTTTTCACTGGACTCTTTCAGTATGTCCATGCCTCTTGTACTGGGGGGTCCAGAACTGGATGCAGCACTCCAGATTGGTCTCATCAAGGCTGAGTAGAGGAAAAGGATCTCTTCCCTTGACCTGCTAGCTGTGCTCTTCCTTTTTCAGTACATAAGGTTATTGGCCTTCCTTACATCAGGATAAAAAAATATCCTTTACTCCCTAAGAAGGCAACGCAGAAAGCCTGATGTGCTCCCAGTAGCCTACGCTGTTGAGAGAAGGCACTATTGGATGTCATATTTTTTTTTCAGGGCTGATGACTTCATGCCTGAGTGATAAATATTGCTGTAAATCCACCAGGAGATGACAGACATATTTTGCAGAGGTCAGTTCATAGTCTGCCAGGTTATTACAGAATCAATGGTCAAAAGGAAAGTAAATCAGAGATCCAGTCTTACTGCAAGGTTTTGGATAGAGGTGACTGGTCTGTATGTACCTTCTCTTAAATGAATCTCTATGAATCTTCAGACTGTTCAAAGCACTGTTATATGCTCACCAGCATAATCTTTCTTATGATCCATCAATTCTTCATTCATAAGGTGCTCTCATCCAATCACAGCATCATCCTGTTAGCATCATGTGTGTGCATGTGGAGAAGGTTAAGTAGAGTTCAATTTATCTTACATGGCCAAACCTTTGTTGAGCTTTCTTACAGGCAATGCTAGGCTGTATTTCAGTTCACATCCTCTGATAGGTAGTGTTTTAATTCCCCACCTATTGTCAAAAGTTTCACATCCAGTAAAATACTCCTGGTCTAACTTCAAAAACTGCCAACCACTCAAAAATATCTCATTTATGGAAGTAGCTACATTCTCCTAATACAGAAGTTTCATGTTTATTTTTAAGGCCCTGATACTGTAAATACTTGGAGCTGGCATAACTATCCACAATGAGAATGAAAAGAGTTCCTCCAAGTCTTTAATGTTATTCTTAATGCATTTTCCCATGTTGTACTTCAGGGTGGAAAAACCAAGCTGTCGGTACTGCTAGTTGAGCAAGTAATGGTAATGTGACATTTTCTTTCTCTAATTAACCTGGAAATGGATAATTGGCATACATTTTAGTGAATACTAGCACATTATTAACCTATATTGGAAGGTCAAGAGAGTGAATATGATATGGAACTAGCTGCATGATGAAAAGAGGTTGAGTGGACTGTAAAAAAAAAATAAATAAGTGTTTAATTCTCACTGTGCAATGAGCAGTGCTTATTTACCCAGTTTATTTTTATAACCAAAGCAAGTATGAAGTGGAAAAAAATAATGCTGATCTTTGTGTGGCTTGTAAACCCACTTCTTACATGTCTATATCCACCTTTTTCATTAGATTGTTAAGATGTGAACATCTGTGGCATATTCTAATTCTTGAGGTAATGCATAATTGTACCAAGTTCATTGACTACAATTCTTGAATAGGCTGAGTTCAGACATCTGGAAAATGCAAGCTCTGTGGGTGGACCATGGGTGCTTTGCTGGTACATCCGTTATGATATTTTTGGCAACATGTGCCAGCTGCATGTTCACAAAGTAAAAATGTCTTTTACATCCAAGGATTTCTCCGTTATATACAGATGCTGAAAAAATTAAACTAATGAAGTCAATGATTTCTCATCCTTTTGGGAATCTGCTGCACGTGACGTCTCTGAAATTCTGTTAATGAGATTGCTTTACATGAAATTGAATAACTGTCTGTCAAATACAGCCTCTAGCAGTTGTTTTAGACATTGGGATTTTGGTGGAGCCAGTCCTGAAGTGTTGACTTATACAAATGATTTGCATGCTAGCCTGTGCTTATTTCAAAGAGATTGCAGAATAGTGTCTACACAACTGGAATATTTTGCTCCTTCCACTATATAGAGAGAAATAAAGTCATTACATGTATTTTTTCCATCCATTTACTGAAGTATCTTTCCACTGAACAGTCTCTTGTTAAGCTCTTACTTTACTTTTCACTTAGTTAAACATCTCAAGTACATGAAAATAGGTCATACTGACTTCATTCAAAGTATCTGTATGCTAGGGACTGAAAAGAGTATTTGCATAGCTCATTTATAAGCAGAATTAAAATCTAGTCCTTGCATTCTCCTTAGGATTAACTTCTTCCTAATAAATATAGATTTTATCTTAGGGAAAATTGTAAAATATGAGCTTTGCTAGGCTTCAATTTCAAAACGTAAGGCCAAGTTTTCTAAGGCACAGTTTAATGAAAATGTTCTCATTGCCTTTGTGGAGAAGAGAGTTTAGTCCTATGTTTTTACAAAAGAATAAGTAGCAGTAATGAGCAAAGCATACAGTTGTATCAATCAGCAGGCAAAAAATTCTAGTACAAAAAGAAAAATAGTACAAAGAGATTAGAATTACTGGGATTATTGTACTCACAAAGGTATTATGGTTATTAAGTGCTGGCAATCTCTTTCACATAAGCATAAGGGTTTGCATGAGGCCAAAATGTCCATTCTCTTCAGAGCGCATCACAAAAATTGTCACCACTCAGTTGACACACCAGAAGGGGTTTCACAGTCAATCAACAAATGAGCTGTAAGTGGTGACTCAGATAGTATGTAAAACTATGCTGGGAAGGGTCTGAGGTTAGCGTTTGTGAGAAGACTTTCTAATAGGCAACCCCTATAAAGGTCAGCATATATGATGTTTGTGATATCTAGGTTCTTTTGCCTAAATGGGATACCTGTGTTTACAAGCTGTTGTTAACTCTGTGGTACTTTGGGTCTTTTTATGATCTATGCATGGCTGACCTAAGCTAAATCTGAAAGGCAGCTTCATACCCCAAAACTTTACAAGTTTAAATTTCCATCCACGTCCAAACTCTACTGTATCAAGTTGGAGATTTTATAGGAAGATAGAAAGTTTGGAAACTAATTTTTAATATGCTGAATAAACTAAACTTTGAACTGTCACAATGCTTTGACCATGTTCTTTGTCTGAGGATTGAATATCTGATGATTTTGTCAATTCTATTTTTGTATAGACCAGAAAAGATTAAAATCAAGCTGCCACTTTTGCTGCCACACCTCTGTTCAGTGGCCACCAGCATTAGTGTGCCTGGAGAAGCAGTACTATCAGTCTGAGGGACTATTGTGCTAACTCAGATATACTGTTTCTAGGACTCTAGCAAGTTTGCTCAAGCCATTGTAGACTTATCCTAAAATACATCATGTCTCTGTTTCCTTGTCTTTTATGAAGTTCTGAGTGCCTACAGCATCTGTTTACAGTGGTGGAATACATTTATTATGTTGACTGTGTTTTTCAGCAGATATACAACATATTCACTTGAGCAACTTGTTCTTATTCTTCCCTTATTCTGTGCACAACTTCTGCTAGCATCAGCAGAAGTTGCATTCCCATATAAAAGAGAGACTAGGTAACTGTAAATGACATCACATTATCCATGAGAGAAAATACGGGCTTTATGTAGTTAGCTGGGAGATTTACAACTGATGATTTTTGACTGAGTTATGGGAAAATAGCAACCAACACAGAATGAGCAGAAGTTTTGGAAAAAATACAGAATTTTGGACTTGTGTTTTCTGAGAATCAAAACACTTGTGAATAGAGCTTTGCAGTGTCCCTGTGAGAGAGGTGTAAGTGTTACCCTTGTTGTAAATTTAAGAAAGTGAAGCAAAGAGAGCAAGTGAATAATGTAATGTTTCTCAGGAAGCCTAAAGCAGATCCAGGAATAAAATATAGTTGTCTGAATTCTAAATTGGTGCTTTAGTTCTGGGACTCTTCTGCATGAGTCTCTACATGGACATTTACTGCATTTCTGTTAGAAAGGCTATATAAAATTCAGTTACTTTTGCAGCCGTGAAACTATAGTAGAGAAAAGCTAGAATAAGTTTTTTTGTTTTTGTTTTTTTTTCAAGTATGTTGTTTACTAGGGCAACAGAGTCAACTTTGCTGTACAACCTTTTGCAGAATATTCTGTGTGTGAAAGTAAATTTATAAATGTCCTCTTGTGTTCAAGACATGCAGATGTTCAAGATGAAGACTGGCTGGGAGAGTTGGGTTTGTTTAGCCTGGAGAAGAGAAGGTTTCAGGGAAACCTTACAGTAGCCTTCCAGTACCTAAAGGGGTGCAGGAAAGCAGGAGAGGGACTTTTGTCAGGAATTGCAGTGATAGGACATGCGGGAATGGTTTTAAACTAAAAGAGGAGAGATTTAGATTAGATATTAGGAAAAAAGTCTCCACTATGTGGGTGGTGAGGCACTGGCACAGGTTGCCCAGAGAAGCTGTGGATGCCCCACCCCTGGAAGTGTTCAAGGCCAGGTTGGATGGGGCTTTGGGCAACCTGGTCTGGTGGGAGATGTTGGAGGTGTTGGTTGTTAGGTGATCTTTAAGGTCCCTTCCAACCCAAACCATTCTATGATTCTGTGATTTAGTCAATAATGGAAATGAAGGAACAACCTCAAGATGCAGTGCTTACAGTTGGCAAAATAAGATCATTAGCTCAACCATGTTATATGAGTATTTTCCTCTGCATTTCACTGCAAGAGCAAAATCTGGCATTCATTTGACAGAATTCCAGTTGGCAAAATGTAATGTGTTAAGTAAGTCAATGCCACTGAGAGACCAATGTGATATCTGTTCTGACAGAAAGATAAATTGTTCCTACCCCAAAACTACAACAGACGCTGCACCTAAGACTGTAATGGTATTAAGTTTTTCAGAACATCATATGCAACTGATTTGATCTCTGCTGTTGACATCCTTGCCTTAATTTCCACACAAGAATAAACATGATATTTTTTGGCCCAAGAATGCCCTTAAACAATTAGTCAGGAACATTAATATTATTAAACAAATTTTTAGATTGTCAGTGTTCTGTATTTTTAATTATTTTTAAGAGACCTCTCAGTCCCAGAAGTATTCCATTATCTATAATGGCTTTATGGTCCTGCAAAATTTACCATTCTAAAAATCTCATAATTTGAAAATTTAGTAGTAGTCAAAAGCACACATACATTTGGCTTGACACTTTGGACAAATTCACAATTAGCACATGGTCATAACTTCCTTAGTGTTGCTATATTGTGTCCTCTTTTAGAGGCTGAATGTTAAGGAGGGATAGGAAGCAAAGGAAAGACACAAATACAGAAATTTAGAGATGCTAAACAGGATGTTAGGGAATCTAATCAAACTGCAAATACGAGTGTCTCCTCGAGAAACGTAACCGTCTGGACAGTGCTTTTTGTTCTTTATGGATTTTTCTGGAAACTCCACTTCATCAAGTCTGGTGGGTTACTTATCCAGTGTTCCTTATGCAGTAACAGGAAGTCCTTTGATTTCAAATTTATTTTATTTATTTCTTTTTTTTTTTACTTGTTCAGTTAACATATTTATGCTTCTTTTGGGGAGCTTTTCTTTCCAATTGTACCAGTGGTCTGCTAAAAATCATCAACAATGTTAAAACTCTTTGCAAATTCACCTGGAAATTTATCTCCCATCTTAGATTTCCTTCTGGGGAAAACAAAACAAGCAAACAAACAAACAAAACAAACAAACAAACAAAAAAGCATATAACATGATATGCTAAATCCATTATATATATGGGGGATTTTTTTATCAATAACCTCTCAGTTTATTCAAATGACTTATTCAATAATTCAGAAGACAAAAGAGGCTTTTCAACAAAGTTTCCTGATCCTGACTCAGTGTACTGGTAATGAAAACTGTATGCAAAGATGCCTCTGACACTCTTCCTTCAAGAAGGGCAAATTTAATCATGGGCATGAGGTTGCAAGGTTCCAGTGTTTCTTCGTTTGTTTGTGTGTTTTTACCAAATTGCCCTTTAAAACTTCTGCACTACTAATAGCAGCCAGTGCCTCAATCTCGAGGGAATACCACCTTTGTTTTTGGTCAGTGTTAAACTCCATTTTGTTGGAAGTTAAGGGGGAGGGTTCTAATATACCGTTATATTTGTTTGCAAGGCAACTTTAGCAGTCACTTGCACATTACAAAGGTCTCTGCTTTGTGGCTGTGTGAGAGGGTTATTATGGCAACTTAGCCTACATCTTGGCTACAGCTGTGATTAGTTCCAGAGAGCTTTTATCTGCTGTTGTAATCTTGCTGTGAGTATTAGCAGCATATTTTTAATGTGCATGATTTTATTACAATAGTTACATGTTCAGTTAGCACCTCTTACTTTAACATACTGTTTTAATATAGGAAAACCTGCTACTTGGCCATAAGTATGACTCTATTCAGACTTCATACCATTAGCATGTGTCATGATATCATCTTCTGAGCCCACATTGCACCAGGCTTGTCACAGGGATGCAAGGAAATGGTGATCAACTAAGGCTGCAAGATTATCTTTAGGTCCTCATGACTGAGAAATGTCAGAGTTACACTAGCCTGTGAAATTGCCTAGGAATATGTTTCAACAAAAGAGTAAAAGGCGTATGTATTTTGCCTGTGTTCCCCAGCTCCACAGAGCTGTACCATGATAAACATTAGTGTGCAGAATTTCCCTGCAAAAAACATTGAAGGGAAAACTCTTGTTCTGGGTCAGACATGAGTATTACCTTCCATAACAGTCCCAATGGAGACCCAAATCCTAGTTCATCAATTTTAGTCATTTTGACAGCTGGGGTTCCTGTTTGTTAACTGCTTGTCTGTTTTTTTTTTTTTTTTTTTTTTTTTTCTATTTTATTTATTTATTTTTTATTGCTAAATAGTAGCAAATTGGTATAATGGTAAAAGAAACAACTATTTTTACCCCCTCTGTGATTTCTTTCCCTGTACCATCAGCTTTCAAACACATCACTGAAAATGAAAGTGGTTAACCCTGCTTTTGTGCTTAGGTTCCTGCCATCAGCATTGTTCAAAAAAGTTCTGCAGTCCACAAAGTGGCTCTTATTTCAGGGCTGCAGTATTCAATGGGACATAGTCGTGTTTTATTGTTCAAATTTGCTGCAGTGTGGCATCAGCATTTATATAAACGGTTAACCCTGACACCAATGCACATAAAAATAGAAGACAGAGAAAAGTGGGCCACATCAGTCTGATAAGTGGTAGGAATAGTTAATGGAGCTCTGCTGATGGTAACTCTATGGACTGCAAAATATATTAGTGCGTGCAGCAATGACTGAAGGTACTTCTGTTCGTTAAAGTATTTGTCTAGAAATAGAGGTTTACATTACCACACTACAAACTGGATGCTGTCAAGAGATCTAAAAAGCAACTGAATTGTTTGAGCCCTTTAGTCACTTTAAATAATACAGTACTTGAGTCAATTAAATTACTCTTGCAAACTACTTCATATGCTTTTACTTGATTGCTCTGGGATTCATATTAAAGCTTCATTTTCTGAAGAACAGAACTCTGGGTTATATGTTAGCTGCACACTTAGCTTGCATGCCTAGTGCAAGAAGGATTGTTAAAAGATAACATTTTAGATTATTTTTTATTTTTGTTTATTTATTTATTTATTTTTGTAATTACAGATTAATCTCGGGGATCTTGGGCAGCTATATAAAATCCGCATTGGCCATGATAACACTGGAAATGATCCCAGTTGGTACCTGGAGGAAGTCAGACTTGAAAGACTAGTCCCTCTTTCTCAAGAAGTGATTTGTCTACCCATAGAGTGCTGGCTTGCAGAAGACAAGGGTGAAGGTGATACATGGAGAGAAGTGGCAATAAGAAACCCCACAAAGGAACTTTTGCCATGTATGTGCTCAGTATTTTAAATCATATGCTCACTAGCCTTATCCTTTGAGTATATGACAACTTCCCTTTCTTCCCTTCCTTCCCTTTCTTTCCCTTCCTTTCTTTCTTTCTTTCTTTCTTTCTTTCTTTCTTTCTTTCTTTCTTTCTTTCTTTCTTTCTTTCTTTCTTTCTTTCTCTCTCTCTCTCTCTCTCTCTCTCTCTCTCTCTCTCTCTCTCTCTCTCTCTCTCTCTCTCTCTCTCTCTCTCTCTCTCTCTCTCTCTCCAGGGCAGACTGCCCGAAAGTCAGAGTAATCATGAAATGATCATTTCCGTTACAAGACACTTTCTAGTTCCAAACAAGTGGGAATTGGTCATTTTACCCCACTCCCTTCCTCCCTACAATCAGAATAATAGCTGTGGCCAGGGTATCTTACCCCTCTAAAATTCATAGAATCTCAGATTACCCCTAAATCACTGGCAAATTCTTCTCTTTAGAACAACTAGCCTATACATGTAAGGCAGGAAATCAACGCATATCAAGGTATGCAATGTCACCTGACATCAAGTTCCTTATAGCAAGTTTAATGTCATACTTTCTTTTGCTGCATAAGATATCCTTCACCAGAAATCTGTGATCTGAACCATCACAAGCATGTTTTCCAAATGAGACTCAAGTCACAGCCATTAACATAGAAATTGTTAGCTACAGGGTGGCACTTTTGCGGCCTCAAAGTTTATCCGCAGCTTTGATGCACTCTGTTCTCTTCAAGTGAAGCAGAAAATAGCCCATCATATCAAGTTATTATTTAAACAGTCCTGAGCTTATATACAGGAAGAGAGAGCCAGTATAATCGTGTAGCACATTTTTTTTTTTTATAGAATTCTCTTGACATTAACAGAATTACAATGATACAGCTGTTAGACAATACTGTCCAACATTGATAGGTCTTGTAGATGTAGCTGCTATTATTCCGGCAAACTGTATTCAAAATAAAGTAGTGACTATTGCACGGAATCAGTGGTTCAAGATAAAAATGGTTCATCATGCACTTAGTGAGATCAAATCATTTCAGAAGAAAATATCAAGTGGGAAAAATCTTAAGAGAATGTAATTCTCTAGAAAAGCTATAAAGACTGGTGATATGTGAATGTTTTATGTGGGTTTCAAGGCCAAAGAGGACTACTGATCTCCTCTGTTAAAGAAGCCAGAAGATACTGAGAAACATATCAGCTCACCTCTGCTCTCTCTATTTTTTATTTTTTTTTCAATTGTTCTACAGAGTATTTAGTGAATTTAATATAAGATTTCAAAACCTGGGATTGATCAGGATGAACCAGACCCCATAGTGCATATACCACAGTGTAAGAAGCACAGCTGCTTCTTACAGTTAAATAAATGTCATATTCTGTTACAGTAGAAAAATACTGGAGAAGACAGTTAAGTTATATAAACAATTCAACATGAAGAACTTAAATTTGAATTATGTGTTCTGAAATACCCATTGATAAAAAAGTACTAATATTCTGGTAGGTGCATTGCAGTTTGGTGGTTGTAGGTGATGAAGCAAGGTGACATGCACTGAAAAATCAGGTCAGTGCTGACAAAGGCTAGGAATATTTTTAAAACAGCAAGTTTATTCATACTTTTAAATCATACTATTACTGAATATTTCATTGCTTTTGCATGAGCATTATCTTTATTAAAATACATGTCTCAAGATTTTAAGTAAAGATGCATTAGAAAGGATTTGAAAATTTCCTGAAATTGTAAGTTTTACAAATTACTTATTGATTTTAGGCACATTTAAATTGAATATCAATATAAACTCAGCAAGGCCTCTCAAGGATTTCCTATTTAGCTTCTCAAGAACAAGCAAATGAAACACTATCCATCTGCATTTCCCATTTAAAAGCTAATTGCTTACAAGTACTGGATAAACCACATCAAGTCATTTTCTCCAGCAGAATAAATGATGTACTACTTATTACTTAATGATAATATGATATGATTTAGTAATTTGTCTCCTATACTTTCAGTTCAATCTGGTATCTTCTAGTGGTAATATACTTACTTAACTGTGACAATGATGTGATGAAAACTTTAACAAAATGAACAAATACAAATTAGGCTCAGAAGACACACTTTTAAAATTGCTGTTCTTTAACACTCTATTACCCAGCTTCTTCTGTGGAAGAAAGGGTAGTTTTTCTCTTATCCCTTTTTTCTTTTTTTGCTTTCTCCAACTAAACTCTACTACATACCCAACAAGGACCCAAAACTGTGGAGTCGATTTTTTGATTCCTTGTCTTTATTTTTTTTTCTTTCTAAATTTATTTTCTTTATTCCCTAAGCTATTTAGATTCTGACAGCTTTTCATTAACTTCCTCTCTGAAATTCTTTCTTTTCCATCCAAATTTCTCACATTGGTAACCTTCCTTATTTTTTCTGACTGTCCATGTCACTTTTTCTAGCAGTTCCAGATATTATTTTTGGTTTACTATATTAAATGTATTTTTTATTTGTTGCTGTTGTTCATTTAGTTTATATTATGTTATACATAATCAACAACAAATTGTTAAACTGTTTTCCAAGTGATGGGTGTTGGAAATTGTTGATCACATCCTGAAATAGGTAAATTACTTAAGTGTTACCCAATGAAAATAAGCTAAAATCTTTATTTTGAATGCTTTTGACTTAGCTTTATAGCATCATGACAACACAGAAGCCAGACTGACCAGATCTGGCAGGCCAAGAGAGCTGAGACCAACACAGCTTCATGTTCAACCAGCAGAGAGGCTGGACGTGTATTCCCACTAGGTACACATGCACAGAACACCTGTACACACCACACATATACATTCATATGTGATCAGCCACACAGACAACACATTCATGCAGAGCACTTGTACTAACAGACCACACCAGCAGCCTCATCCTGCTCCCCACTCTGGCTGACCAAGTTTGCTACTGAGAATGTATATATACATGTGTATGTCTATATACATGTATATAGTCTCTCTCTCTATATATATATGCATAAGTACAGCATGGGTGCTTCCAGCAGCTGGGCTCATGTACAGACTGTCCAGCAGATGCCCCTGGATCCCAGTCTCCATTTGCTGGTACATGGCCATATGAGCCCTTGAAGAGTTAGAAAGGAAGATAACAGGAAGGTGAGACAGACAGTGCTGATCAGGTACAGAATGCAGCCCGACAGCCATACTAATTAGCAAACAGTTGTCACCAGCCCTCTTGATTCCCTGATCCCTCTGTTTTCGCATACTTCTTCTTCCCCAAATCACCTAAATCCATCCTTTTCCCTGCTGTTGTCTCCTCCCTTAAACATTGCATAATAAGTCCTGTGCTACCCTGAAATGCTCTTCCTTTGCATTCCACATTGTGCCCCACATCCAGCAGTCTGAAAGATGCTCTGGCATGCTCTGCACTTGTCATGATGGGTTTCTCTGGGGCTGAGGCTTTCCTGGGACAGCCTTGGGAGAGCATTGGACTATTTGTCTCGGTCCTTATTTTGGATTCTGACCCACCCTGGTGCCCCTGTGCTTATGAAGATGGGCTGATAGCTTCTGTGATAGGTCTAGGAGAAGCTAGAACAGGGTGTTATATGGACTTTGCCCACCACTATCTGTGTTCCTTTGTGGGTGTGAAGACAACCTGTATCACCCAGCCTAACATGGAGAACTGATTGACTTTGGGTAGCTGAAATTTTGATCTAAGGTGATGTAAGATATGAGAAGTAAGATATGAGAAGTTTCAAATATTCTTACTCTTGTTTATTTGACTATAAACCTCAAGTAAGAATGTTCACATAACTGAAGGAATACCTGTACTCTTTTGAGACAGAAGATAAATCTTGAGGCTGTGGCCTGAAAAATTCAAGCTCAAAATATTTAGACTTTTCCACTTGGGGAAATGTGCACACAAATACAGAAACAGGTTAGAATGTGCTGACTGAGTGAAAAAATGCAAAAGATGACTGAAGCAAATAGTAATGACTCAAGCATTATCTCTACAAAATTTGTATCCTTGTTTAATCACTCAAGAGGCACCGACTACTTATATAAACAGTCTGGATTCATTTTCCTATTGTAAAATTGCTTAGTAAGTTTTTTGTTGTTGTTGTTGTTTGTTTATTTGTTTGTCTTGAAATGTTCTGAAGATTATTAACTTCTCTGTGTTACTCAGGATGAAATTGCTGGGGCTATGAAATCTGAACAATAGTTCAGAAATTTTCTTCGGTTATGTTACATTACATGCATCACAGTTTTTTGTTTTGTTTTGTTTTGTTTTGTTTTGTTTGTTTGTTTGTTTTATTTCCTTTTGAAGTAGCTGATCTTGTCCAGTAAAGGCAAAATGACTGACTACGAAGATCTATTCGTTGCTTTACTTGGGTATTTTGAGAATTTAAGTCTGTAATGCTGCTATGTTTTGGTTGCTGTTGTTTGAGACTTTGGCAGCGCAGTGTTACAGCTGACAGTTCACTGGAGACGTTTCCCCAACCGTGTCAGTGCACTCTAGAGATGTGCTGTAACTGTTTTGCTACAAGCCAGGGCTGTGACGAGGAGAGTGAATGAAGGGAGTCCAGAGACTCAGATTCCAAAGACTAAACATCTTTCCCCCTTGTCCTCCCTCCTCCACAAATAAATAGCAATAGGAAAACATCATTGGAAACTTTTATCAACCCCAAAACTTTATAACTGTTTATTAGTAAACCGTATGTTTCATTTTTTCTTTCTTCTCCGCTGCCCTGAGCAGCTTCTGAAAAGCTTTTGCCTGGTACTTATAGCTACCATTAGCAGATAACCTTCATGCCAGATCCTTTCCCTACATATATCTTATGCTTATATACCGTAGTACTGTGGCTGAACATGGAAAGGACATGTTCACATACAAGGATTTAGCTTGAATTTCCAGTGCTAGACTCCTAGGATAAAAAAATACAGATATTAAATCGTTCAAAAATTTCCCATATGTTTTTTAGAATATTGCTCTAAATATCAGGAGTCAACAGAAATGGTTATTAGAAAGCCCGAGAACTGTAATTCTAACAGAAATGTCTTCACCTGATAGTGTTTTTGTATTTATGACTCCTCACATAACATATATTTCAATTCTGGGGAAGATAGTACATCTCAACCTCTATCAGCCATTAAGAATTTGTTCTCTTTTAGCCTTAATGTTGCCCCAATCTGTATTTTACCCTTCTGTCACAGCAGTACCAAACACCGGTTCTGCAAACCAGGTGGTAAGTAGTCAATGATAAAATCCCACGACAGAGATTCCATCTTTCTGTTTAATGAATCAAGCCAAAATGACCATTTCATTAAAACAGACATCATATAGAAATAAGAACCTGGAGCAGCACCATGTTACACAGTACTAATATTTTGTATCACCATTCTTAAGTGAGGGCTGAATAGAAAAGGTGTGATAATTTTGACATTGTACATCATTTATCATCTCTCTAGATTTTGTATTCTTTGGCCCATTTGTCTATTTATACTGGCAGACTGATGGAGTGGATTGGTACAGTGAACCTGTAGGTGCTAAAAAAAAAAAAAAGAACTAAGAATCCAACATTTCTGTCATGCACATTTAAGGGGAAGTTACTCTGGGCTTGTTCTAGACTATTCCTGTAATCTGATGGCCAATTTCTGTCAAGATCATCCTAATCATTTTATCGCTTTCCTGGAATGCATCTTTTTTTTTTTTTTTTTTTTTTTTTTTTTTTTCCCCTCTAAAACCACTCTATGCTACAAACAAGAAAGAAATAAGGAGGTCCAATCAAAGAGTTCAGTTTCTCGATTCAAACTAGTGTGCTCTTGTAGGCACACCAGTGTCATTAGGCTCAGCTGTAATGCAGAGGAAGCTTATCTGTTGTACTGTGAGTAATGTGATACTTTTATTTATCTGGAATTCATTTGCTCTTCACTATAATTCTAAAATAATGACTGTGCTTTTCTTGTAGTAGAATTATTTTGGAAGGAGCTAACAATGAGACTGTAATGTTTACGAAGTCAGCAGAAAAAGACATATTTCTGCAGCAAAAACTTTTTTTTTTTTGTTATTCTCACTGATAAATTCATTAATCTTTTAAAGATTATTATCTTCTCCTCTCAAAACATAACAAAATATTAACTTAGTGTTTAATGCAATGCACCCTGTACTGCTTCCTCACTGTTTATATTTCCAAAGGAAAATATCATAGGTGACTAAATTCTGCACATTACTCCCTCAGAAGGAAATAAGAGTCGTACACTTTGCTTGCAAATTGGGGCTAAACTGTTGCTATTGGCAAGTGATCAGGAATATGACTAACCTTCTACTCTGTAGACCCTGATTCAGGTTCTCAGAATAAGGAGTGTGAAAAAGTGGTTCTTTAACTTGCATTCTGTTGCCCTTATATGCGTTTAGGTTACATTTTCTTAATAACCAGAGGAACAAAACTTTCTTTCTCCCCTTTATCCAGGTAGATCATGTTCTCATGTTATCAGTAGAAGCCAGAAGCTGGACTTAGGACTTTACAAAACACCAGAATTCTCATGATAACATTTTAAGAGGTAGTATTAGTGCAGTTTTACTGACTGAATGAGATTTGATGCTTGTACATCTGACTGGTCAGTGACTTCTATATTCTTTTTGGCATTAGGTACCAGTGCCATTTTTAAGCATAGTAATTATACTGCTTTAGTGTCTGTCTTTCATGGAGCCTTTTAGAAGCTCATCACATCTGCCTGAAAACATTTCACTTCCCTTGTTTCAACTTTTTCAACCATGCACCCATATCCAAGAGTTTTCTGCTTGATTATAGAACTTATCTTAAGTTACTCTTTTAGGAGTTTGTAGATCTCGATCTAAAAGGTCATTTCTAAAAGGTCATTTTCTTTTCTAGTGAATGCTAGCTGAGATTTTTTTTTTCATCTATTCTGTTTTAATTAATCTTAACTAAAAATTAATCTTATATCTTTTATCGAAGTTATTGAATTTTTCAAGACATTGGTTCTATTACTTCAATGTGTCCAACATTAGACAGAACTGCCTAGATGTGAGTCTGACAGTTCCCTTAGACCACTGAAGTAGTATTCCCTATCTTCTGTTCAGTAGTTGACTTTATTTTTCAACTTTTTCTATACCATTTTTTGCTCATTTTTTTCTATCATTTTTTCTATCCCTAATTATTTTGACTACTTCTTGGTTTTGTCACACCAGTTTTCAGTTGATGTAGTTTCACTAAATCAGTAGTGTATAGTAAAATGAAATTTCTACTACAGTAGAGAAGATCAGGCTATAGAGTTCTAATAATCAAATTTTTGTGATTGCTTTCTCTTACTGCAACATCTGCTTTTCAGATGGGCAGCAGTGAGGGCCTTGGAATCTATCAGTTTCTCAAAGGAAATGAAACCAGAGATACAAAGGCTGAATATATTTTTAGGGTCTTTTAATTTTATTCAATGCACACAACAAGCAATGAACAAAAACCCACAAACTGGCAAATTTCACATATGGTGAGTTTTGCTATCTCAGCAGTATTTTCAGCTGGTAGTTTTTCTCCAGACTTGGTTGTACCTGTCTTCCATGCTCATCAAACTACTGGTGTACCTTGCCTTATCTGTTACAGAGTGGCATGCTTTTCTTTGTTCTTATATTTAAGCAATTTCTAGCTTCACAGCCATTAACACTAGCATCTTTTGTAGCTGTTCTACTGTACTGGGTCTGGCTGGGATGTTAAGTTTCCCTGCAGCAGCCCATACAGTGCTGTGCTCTGCACTTGTAGCCAGAACAGCAGTGGTATCACACCAGTGTTGTGTCTGCTGCTGAGCAGTGCTGGCACAGCATCAGGACTTTCTCTAACCCTCCTAGGGGGTGGGCAAAAAAGTGAGAAAGGAACATCACCAGGGCAGCTGACCTAAACCAACCAAAGGGATATTCCATACCATATGATGTCACTCTCAGCAATAAAAGGTGGAAACAGGAAGAAGAGAGGAGGGGTGGGCTCTCGTTGAGAAAACATCTGTCCTCCCGAACTCTGGCTAGATGTGTTGAGGCCCTGCTTCAAGGACGTGGTCAAGCATTGCTCATTTGTGGGAAGTAGAGAGTAATTCCTTTCTTCTGCACTTCCAAACAGCCTTTACTTCCTTTTTTTTTTTTTTTTCCCCCCTCCCTTTTCACATTTCCCTTTTTTCTCCTTTAGTTAAATTGTATAATAAATAACAATAATAATTCCTTAATAATTATTTTTTCCCTTTAATTAAATTATCCTTATCTCAACCCATGAGTTGTACTTTCCTTTGCTTCTTCCCCTCCTCTTCTAAGGAAGGGGGAGTGAGAGAGCAGTTGTGGTGTTCAGCTGCTTAGCATGGTAAAACCAGCACATCTACAATCTAGAGGAACTACTTGACTGTTTAAAAAAAAATGCATCAAGTCAAGCTACTGGACTTGATAGAAACCTAGGTTTTCTATCCTAGGTTTTCTATCCTAGAAACCTAGGTTTCTATTTCTACAGAAAATGTTTAACCTACACAACCTGTTTAGTGAATGTTTATATACTGTCCAGGCATTTTTCCATAGTGGCATGTGGCACAAACAGGACATTTGGGAGAATATTATAATATATTCCTTGATTTTTTATTATTTTTATTTTATTTTATGATATTTTATTTTATTTTAATTTCTTTTGTTTCTTATGAAATACATTGTAACATACAGGCAAGATAAGGTAAATTAACATTTACTATCCTAATATAGCAGCCTAATTCACAGAGTATTGTTAATTTATACGAACATTTGAAGCATAAACTGGTCCTTTTTTTAAGGAGGTTCCTTTCTAAATAATACAGACTGTGTAGCCTAAATAAACGCCAGACCTAACATTCTCCAGATGGTGAGAGATATATAGACACAAGGAGATATGGAAAATATTTTCCAGTTCTTTACATTTCAACATGTACATGTTTTCTACTTCAGACTGAATTATTTAGGCACATGGCAATAGAAAGCTGTACTTGATTAGATCATTATCATCTCTCTGGTTACCAGAGAGAAGCACAGTGCTACAAAAGCAACTGTCATTTATTTATCTGTTAATATCTTTGTTTTCTGATATAATTCTCTCTTATTCTGTTCTGGTATGTCCTGTACTTCAACTATTCAGTTTGGTCGTCCTCCAGAAATTAAAGAACTTATTTGTATTCTTTTCTTCTAATCATTTACTGTTAAAGGGTCTCAAAAAAAAAAAAAAAAAAAAAAAAAAAAAAAAAAGACTATGCTTTTAAATAGTAAGTAGTGCTTATAGTTACGGAAGTTTTGCAGTTTTGATCACAGAAATTACTTGTAGGTGTAAGTAATACAGATACCAATCTTTGTATATAAACAGTTATAGCATAATCAGTCTATGCCCTTTCCTTGCCTCCCACAGATATTCTGCTTTTTCAAAACTGAGAATGTAAGCAAGAATGTAAAAGCATGGAGGAGACTTTATGTTGATCTGTCCCAGCTTTTACTAATTTGTAGTGCCTTCCACATGTAGTCCAGCCCTGTTATTCAAATGGGTTGTAACAGATTAATATAATTTTTATGTTTTGTTTTGGAATTGCGACTTTCCCCTTCTCCTTGAAAGATTTTTGCCCTTCATGATCAATATGGCTCTTTGCTTTCTTAAATGTTTTCTTTCATAGCATGTTTTGACTCATTATCCTCTGTCCAGTGCATGTATTCCTCTGCTGCTAATCTACACACAGTATGAGCACAGTAAGAGTTGTGATATAGGAAGAATTATGAGGTGAGTTGGCCTCACCTCAAGCACTGTGTGAAGTTTTGGCACTACCATATAAATATAAAACTATTAGAGAGTGTCCAAAGGAAGACATTAAAGATGGTGTAGGGTTTAGAGGGCAAGACATATGAGAAGCAGTTGGTTTGTTCAGCCCAGAGCAGAGCAGGCTGAGGGGAGGCCTCATGGCAGCCTGCAGCTCAAGGGGAGTGGAGGGGCAAGCGCTGAGCCTGGGGACAGGGACAGGACCCAAGGGAATAGCATGGAGCTGGGACAGGGAAGGGTCGGGAAAGGTGTTAGGAAAAGGTTCTGCACCCAGAGGGTGATTGGGCACTGGGACAGGCTCCCCAGGAAAGTTGTCAAGGCACTGAGCCTGCCAGAGTTCAAGAAGCATTCAGGCAATGCTCTCAGACGCATGGTCTGATTTTGAGGTGGTCCTGTGTGGAGACAGGACTCAATGATTCTTGTAGGTCCATTCCAACTTATGGTATTCTATGATTCTGTGAGTCCATGATTTTCTGATAATAAATGACATATAGCTTAATTATGCTAATTAACAGATCTATTTCTCTTTGTTACATGCCAGCCATACTTACCATTTTTTGAACATGATTAATTCTGTTACAAACCTTACAACTAGTTTTTGTAAGGCTATGCCAAATTTTTTTGGTGTGTGTGTATTACTGAGATCAGTCATGTCACAGGCTAAATGGCGATATTCTAATGCATGGATGTGAGAGCTGCAATGAAGGTTTGGCAATAGAGAAAATAATAAAAATTATCAGGACCAGCCAGTTCTATTTTGAGTCATAGTTGTAATAGTGGTATAGAGTTGGAAACAGTGCCCTTTCCAGTTCAGGATAATTTATAAAAGTATTCTAATTTGGTTGAGCATACAGTCTATTCATCAACTCTCCTTTCATTTTGAGTACATACATGTATGTGGGTATTTTCTGCCCTTAATTATGTGTAGTATTATTTTACTGTCTTTTTAATTTCTCTGCTGGCAATCAGAAGTATTCTTCAGTGATTGTAGATGATGTGATATTTGAGTTTTATAAAATGCCTTGGGAAAAGGAATGAATAAATGAAAATTTATAGAAATGTTAGATTCTACTAATTATTTGGTAGCTTAAAATTAATAAGATTTTAATAAATATTTGTAGGATATTGTCCAGTATCAAGTATTTTATTATGAATTTCTGTTTTCATATTAGTTCCATGTTAAAAGTAGTGTTATTCCAAATAGCAATTAAAATTATCGATTATTGAAACAGTAATCTTCTCTGTGATCTACTAGATTGCAGCAGAAATGGCCAGCTGTGATTAGAACAGAAACAGTATATGGAAAAATTGCCATTAAGATGTAAGCAGGAGGTTTTTATTGTTTTGTTTTGTTGTTTTTTTTTTTTTTGAAAGTCATAATGAGAAAACCTGCGATGAAATATAATAGTATGTAATTACTACAAATATTTATTTTAAAAGAAGTTTGCATATCTGGATAATTATGATGTCATTACTGTGGTATAAAATATATTAATACAGTAACTGAATTATATTACAGAATTCTTTGAAGGTGTGCACACTAGAACAAAAGACATTAAAAAGTTGTAAATATATTTCAATTGAGAGCTACTTTTAAAAGTGTTAACATACTCTAGTGATAAATGTTGAAACCTTCAAAAGTAGTTGGGTATCCACCTTTAACAGATGAGGTTTGTCTTCTTGCCCAACATCCTGTGTGAGGTGAAAATCTAAAAATCTGAGGATTCATGATTACTATTCTCATTTTAAGGTCATATGAAGGTTAGCTGCCAGAAATTTCAGTTTTGCACAAATCTGGAGGTAGAAAATGCCTTGGAACCAGTGAAATATAACTATTGTTTGAAACAATGACTAGGCACAGTTAGATAGTCTCCAGATAACTTACAATGATTTTGTAAATTACATTGTGAAATCATGAATACTCAACACAGAGTGAGAGATGAAAATGGAGCACTGGGGAACGTTTACTGGATGGGCTGCTTTGCTGAGCAGATGGACTGCTATACTCAGCATAAATATTATTTTTTTCAGGTTTGTGTATTTTCATATTTTTGTGCACATAATTGCAAGGTTTGAACCTAGATTTGACAAATGTATTGATAGCTGTTGCTACTTCCAAACTTGAAAATCAAGGTAGTTTTCTGGCCAAATTT
This sequence comes from Anas platyrhynchos, assembly GCF_047663525.1. Classification (NCBI taxonomy): domain Eukaryota; kingdom Metazoa; phylum Chordata; class Aves; order Anseriformes; family Anatidae; genus Anas; species Anas platyrhynchos. The sequence goes on along the minus strand of NC_092588.1, from coordinate 40,786,224 downwards.
TGTTGGGAAAGATTTTGAATAATGTACAAACTATAAGGTTAATTTCAAGCTTTTTCTTCTTCTAGTACTGGTGTATGAGATCCATGTATACACAGGGGCTAAACTTGGTGCTGAAGCAGATTTTAATGTTTATATCAATCTTATTGGGACAAGAGGAGATGCTGGCAAAAGGAAGCTTCACAGATCTAAGAACAATAATGTAAAGTTTCAACATGGACAGGTGAAGTAAAAGCAATGCTGCTTCTGATCAATAAGAGTAAATCATGACTTGTAAAACATTTCTTCAACAAACGTAAATATCTTCTTATTTACAATTTTTATTCGAACAGTTTGCTGCTTTCTCACATATTTTCTTTATGCAAAATTACATACATAATTTTATCAGATGAAAAATTTTTACATGCTGATTTTGCATCAGTCATTTACTGACAGCACTAGATAGTAGAATTTGCATAGTGTTGATTATTTATATGAGACATATAGATAAAATAGTAACAATAGCATTTGTGTTCTCTTGAATAGGCCACCGTGAATTTTAGAATCAAGTTCTAAATCCTTATTCCAAAGTTTTCTAGTCTTGGCACTAGAAAATGTATTGTAGAAAAGACCAAAAAATTCTTTGCAACTAATCATTGTGTCATGCCAAAAGAATCAAATGCTATCTCTGTGAAGTAATTTAAAGGTGTTATTCACCTCAGAAAGCTTTAAAAGATCCTCACTGTCTGGCCAGGACCAATATAAGACACCCATGTTCATTTTGCAAAAGGAAAAAAAAAAGTAGCTATTCTATCCTGTTACAGTTAAAATGATAGCTAAAGTTAAGACCTTAATTATTTTCCTTGTATGTTTCCACAGATGGACATTTTTTTCGTAAAGGCTGTCTCACTGGGAGACTTGGAGAAAGTTCTGATTAGCCATGATGGAGCTGCTCCAGGTAGGATTTAAATTCCTAGAGACCAATCTGTTTTCAAGTCCTTTTAAACATCATGAACACTATTTACATTGCATCCTTCATTCAAAATGGGACAGAAGGTCTTACAGTGATAAAAAGTCTTCCTGCAGAGTAGTCACTGTGATGGGATGGTGAAAAACAGTGGTAATGGTCAGCAAAGAGGACACGATTTTAATACCAGATAATCCTCTCTGTTTCAAGTTTATTTATAACAGAGCACTATTTATTTGCATATAGAAAATTGGTGAGAATGCTGTTCACACAGGTAAAATAGTCTTTCATTAGACAAAGAGTGAAGATCAAATGGAATGGAAATAAAAGATATTCAACAGCTGCTTTACTACCAAGGAAATTTTGAATAGCTCTAGCATTTTGTCCTTGCTTCTTTGGGCAATGGGAGAAGATGTGGTTGTTAATTTAATCTGTGCAAGTCAACGTGGACCTAATCCAGTACATGGCATTGCATTTAGTTTGTAGAGTTTTCAGAAAAAAGAAGAGAGAATTTTGCAATGAGATGAATTTTTGATTGAGTTGTGCATCTCTGGAACAAAGTAGCTGAAGAGAAAGATGGAATTTAAAAGCATTGAAGATGTAAATATTGCAAATACGTTTGCAGGTTAGTGGCTGTGAAGAGTCTAAGCGAAGAGAAGGGTTTATGAAGCAGTTCAAGGCCACACTGATGCTAGATTAGAAATGCACCTCTGTTATGAAATGGCCTCAGGCAATGAGGCCAAACTAACCTTCCCAAACTAACCTGAAATAAGCCTGGCCTGAGGTGACTGAGAAGTGGATAAAGGAAGGGCTGAGAGCTAGGAAAAGATATTAATTCAGGAGAGAGGCCATCTATAGACCCAGTTATTTCATGTTGAGAAGGGAGAATAAGGGTTCCTTTAGAGGTGGTGCTGTCCTTTATTTGAATCATATCCCTTGCCTGAGTGATAGGGAAGGAGATCTTTAGTCTTGATTTGAGAAGTGCCCTGGAAGGAGCATGGAATAAATGCTTTTTTTGGGGGGGTAGGAGAGAGAGAGAGCATTGTAAGGCTTAGGGTCAAGGTCATAGTCATCTTTTGCAGGTTTCTTTGTAGATGCATGGGTGGAAAATGCTCTTCAATGCTCCAAAGTGCCTTTGGAGCCCAGTTTAGGCTTGAACAGTGTCAGAGTATTTAGGGTGTACCACAATGCAGTGTCCTTTTTGTAAACTCTGTTGGAAAGGTCACAGACTGCAGGGCATAGATCTTCTCCCACAGCCATCATGACTGAGCAAAGAAAGGAAATTTTGTCTTAGACATCAGGGTTTTGCTGTTGGCCAGGTGTATGTCACTAGATGATGTCTTATCTGCTGAAAGATCCTTGTCCTCTATACAAACCTTCCAAATGTTGCTGTACCCTTTCTTTTTGATCAGTTTCGAAGTATTCTGCCTGCTTGCTAGTGAGTCTTGGCCAGGCCAGTAGACTACCTCCAAGGAGGTAGCATCTGAGCTCTGTATGAAGTAAGGGAGGATGGAAGGAAGCTTGCAAAGTGTCCTAATGTGCAATGGACCTGAGTCTTGAAGGGGAATTGACATTCTGATCCATAGATTGCTTGGACAAGCCCTCCTGTTAGGACAGAGATTGCTGACTTCTAGGGTGTTCCAGACTTGGATTGCAGCCAGGAGGGCAGAGCATGAGGATAAATAGGACAGTTGTCTGCTTCTGACCAAAATCTCTCTCATGCTGTTTTGCTACAATGTGCTGACAAGTAACAGTATGACTCAGGCAATACCTTGTGAGACATGACAAGTTGTGGGTGGTGCAGATACAGTGAAAACAGCGTATTTGAGAAGGGCTTTGCATACCACTCACTAGGATGGGCATTGGGAGTGATTTAAGTGATGTAAATATCATAGCATTGTAGAATCACTGAGAAGACCTCTAAGATCATCTAGTCCAGCCTTTGACCTAAACTCCACCACTAAACCACGCTACTAAGTCCTAAATCTACAGGTTTCTTGAGGACCTTCAGGGATGGTGACTCAACCACATCCCTGGGCAGCCTATTCCAATGCTGCAACACCCTCCCAGTAAAGAAATTTCTCCTAATATCCAACCTGAACCTCCCTTGGTGCAGCTTGAGGCCATTTCCTTTTTTATTATCATTTGGAGCTTGGGAGAAAAGAACCATATGATAGTGGTTGCCACTGTTGGCGAAAGTATGAATTTGGTAGCCTGACAGAGATGAGGCTGACACAGGTACGTGCTCTCAGGTCCAATAGGCACACCAGAAATACATTTGTACAACATTTATATGTATGCACATGGCTGGCCAAACAGGTCAACAGACAAAACTCAGCACTCATGCAAACATAATCAGGACCAATGGCTTCATCCTTTTGCCCTGTCCAGCTGAACAGAATGGCAGTCTGTCAATGGGAAATATATACATAATGGATATATATAATGTGTAATGTAATGTATACATATAATATATGGCATGGTTCTGTCGGGCTGAATACCTCCAGTAGCTGGCCTTAGACACTCAGTCTGCCCAGCTCTGGGTAGTCATCCTTCTCAGCTGCAGGCATCCACATGTGCCAGACCCCAAGGCCCACTCCAGGTTCAGATACAGATCCTCAGCTATAACCTGATGGCCACTGTCACATCAAGGAAATTGACCAAGTCAGCTAAAAGAAACCCAGCCAACACTAGAGGATTCTACACACATTCTGTGGATTCAAAAGTCAATGCAACAAAACATGGAAAGGAAAAGAAAGACTGAGAGAATAACTAGATTAATAATTGTCTTGTGCAGTTTTTCAGTGTTCACTAAATATGCTTTTTATCAGTGAAAATTATAAACACTTTGCTTGCCAGCCCTACTTTTTTCTCCCTGTGTGTGACAAAGATAAAGCTCTGTTAAAAAAACAAACAAGCAAGCCAACAAAAACAAGACTGGAACAATGCCCTGTCTTTTAATTTATGGGAATTTCTATTTCTTTGGTGAAATCAAGTTCTTAAACATTTCTTCCTAGCAATGCAGTAAACCAGTAGCAGTCATACCTCAGTTGATCTCATGCTGGTGAACGGATTTGTTACTTGAATCAGAATATATATATATATATATATATATATTTCCCTATCCATATCACTAATGTTTATATTTTTATGGAATCCAAAAGTTTGTTAAAACTTTTGTAGCTTTACTTTAAAGTGGATTCTCTGACCTATCACAAAGTTTCAGGTAGAGGGTGATTAAGCTCAGTGGTAAAACTATAAAGTGCTTAGGTGCTTTGTGATTTAAATACTATATAAATTTAAATTTCTGCTGTTGCAAGACCAAAAGAAATTTTTTCATGCTATTTCCTTGGGCAAGAAAGCAAAAAGAGACTTCAATAAAGACTATGATATCTCATATTAATAAATAAGTCGCTATAAATAATGTTCTTCCCTCTTTTTATAGAGGACAGATAAACAAAAGCATGCCCTTGAAACATAGACTTTAAAAGCAGAAATTTGAAAAGCTTTTGAGGAGGCTCATCACATGCCCAGAAGAACACCTGTTGTTTGTTTTCAACAAATTTGTTTCTATCAGAATTGTTAATATAAAGTTCATGTAGACTGATGTAGTATTTTGACTTTGCAGTTTATGCAAATTTACCTATACTGTAAAAGGTAAAGCATTTATTTTTCAGAAGCTAAGTAAGAACATATGCAAATAGAAACAGTAGATATCAATGGTCTGTTAACTAATACTGTTATATGCAATAACAGCTTCACTCACAGATCAAAAATTCCATCTTTCACACAGATCTTGTTTAACTGCGTAAGCAGATTTGTCCTAACATCCTTGTGCCTGATCACAAGGAATCAAAAGATGTAGGCTGTGATGGTGATGGTGTTGGCAGTTCACAGATACATGCATATACTTGTCTCCAAGAAAAAAAAAAAAATCCCCCTTCTTAACTTCTTAAGATTAAAAAAGAAAAGCAGAGAAGAATTAACATTGTACCTCTTCCAAGAGACAAGGAATGTTAAGCTTTTGTTGTATTATTTTATCTCATCTATTTAGTTGAGCTCTGTCCTAATGGGACCTGTTTTTGTGGTGAAAAAATATCATCATATGATATATATATATATATATTTTATTTTGACAGAAGTATTATTTTAGATTATAAACTTTTTCATTTCAACACAGGCAATGGATGGCTCCTGGATAAGATTGTGATCAAATACAAGGAAGGAAAGGAAGTTCAGGAGGTTGTATTTCCTTGTAACAGGTATGTCATTCATGGAGAAGCAGAATTAGTTTGTTACATTCTTGGAAACCTGGGAAAAATTTTGTAGAAAAGGTATGTGCACAAGGCCTAGATACGTGAGCAATGCCCAAGAGTTTCTCAAAGGACAAGGGTTGCAGAATTTTGCTTCTGAAGCCAACGTTTGCTGTAACAGTAGCAAAAGGAGCCTAATGTGAAGAAGCCCAAAACTGGAGGAAGGGTGCATTGATATTTCCTTTATCTTGATTATACAGAGACCACATGAAAATAAATAAGCTTTCAGTTCTCTATCTTCTAAACAGTATTATGTGTAAGAATGTAGACATACTGATTTTGGTCAATACCTCTTTCTCAGTCACTGAAAACATTATATACATACCAGAAATCTTTGCAAAGCCCTTAGCTTTCCTACTAGATAAGGGCTAAAATATATCCTTTCATTTAGTAAACCTCTATTTCTCTGTCTTAGTAGGTCTAGAATGTTGCTTCTATGGACAAAATTGGCAAATGCCTGACTCTCTCAGTTTTAACAATTACTAAACAGCATGTTCTTCCAAATATTTTATTACTGGAGGCAACTGCAACCTGAAATTTTAGCTGTCAGTAGGTTGAATCACATGACTACAACATAAAAATAAAACAACAAAAAGTTAAATATACCAATAGGCAAAAGCAGGGATTTGTGTGTGTTACCTCTGTGTATTTAATACAATAGAAATCATATGAAGAAGTATAATTTAGATTCAGCTACTTATAATCTGTTTTATGTGGTTTACAGAAACCGGGAGATTAGGCTACGTGGCTGAAATGGTTTCCATGTTATTTTGAGAACTGTGCCTTAAAGTTGTGAAAATCTGTAGAAGTTCAAACAGCTCTTCTTCTTTAGGAATCTTTCCTGTTTACAAATTAAAACATAAAACAAGTTTTCAGTTTGCAAGATTCATAGCTTATTAGCTGAGAAACATATACTCCTCTTGAGTGTTATTCTGATGATCATGTTCTTGTTTTAGTTTTTCTTTTTGGTGTGCATTGAAGTCTAGACTTCATGCATTACAGATTTATCACATAGTTTTGTTATATGCAAGAAATGGATCCCTAAGTTTAAACAAAGGCTACATCAACATGAAGCCAATAGAATAGAAGCTGCTAATAAGCACTTTTCAAAAAAAAAAAAAAAAAAGTGAGATTGTTAATAGCTGTAAAATGTTATTGTATCAATAAGGGGGGTTGACTGCAGGAGTACAGGTGTGTTTTTATAGAGAAATAAAGGAAATCTACAGGAAAGATCCTTAAATTCATCCACATAACAGAAAAGTAAAAAAAAAACAAACATTTAATTATTGCATATCTGTATAATTTCTATAAAACTCCAGATCTGTAGGTTTTATCTATCCTTTTAAGTATGATGAATCTAACTGACCACTGCAGATTATATAAACCCCTCAAAATATACAACTGAATATCTGATCCCGTAAATGCTTAGTACTTCATATAGTATATTTAATTTGAAGTACTATAGCACTTCATAGAACTGACATGAAAATTCCCATTGTTTGCTGGGAGGAGAGTGAGCCAAATGTTCCCAATATGAATAATGCCAGCTCTGATGAAGGCATACAAGGACATTGGGTCTAGAAGGTAGTTTAAAGACCTAATTTGATAATTAAAAAAATAAAAAGAGAGAGAAAGCAATTGTCAGATTACTTGTTGATTATTATTAATACTGATAATTGTTATTAATCTTATTATTTTATTTATGCAATGAAAGATGGTTAGATGAATATCAAGATGATGGGAAAACTCAGAGAGAGCTAACTGCTAAAAGTAAGTATTTTGTTACAGACTTCTTTTTTTGTGAAAACAATACAGTGTTATTTACTGCCTAATTATTACTGAAGATCATTTCTGAATATGACCATAACTTAAGAAAAAAAAAGTGATAAAGAAGCTTGCTCACATCATTTTTTTTTCTGCTAATATTTTAGAAGATGGCAATTCAAAGAAGTCATTCCTTAAAGGTAAGAATTGTTTTCTACACAGTTGTCTTTGCTGTTTAAATTTAACCTCCAAACCAGTAGTAAGTGGCAAATATGTGAGCAAGTGACCTCATCATATAAGTAAACTATCAACTGTGAGAGAAAATGAATACAAATTGGCTAACGATGATCTACAGAAGTGATAAACTCTTTACAAGTATTTGAGAATCCGTTCATAAACCATTTCTGGTTTTCTTTCTACTATTCTGTCCTGAAATCTGCCAGGAATTCGTCTGAGAAAAGATTCAAGTGTTGCTTTGTTTATCTCAATGTCACTGTCATTTAATACATGGGGACAGATACCCTGGCAAACATGAGCATATTGAAAGATGTGTTGTGAAGTGGCAGCGAAAGCATTTTCAGTTCAAAGTCCACCAGGGCATTCCCAAAGTAACCAGAAACAATGCAAGATTAAGCTCCAAATGTGTTAGTGAAACTGGAAGTAGTATACTCATTTTGTTGATTAAATCTGCTTGGATCAGTTAAAAAAATTTAATAAAAAAAATACCCACCCAGTTGTCTATTTATATGCCTACAAAGACAGTCTGTCATCATAGACTAGCACCATAATACGTTAGGACCTCCCAAGTGTTCAGAATGGGAGATACCATCTCTGTGTTTCTCCGTAACCAGAAAAGAGAAACAGACTGCTACAAATTTCTTTATGAATATTTTACTGTAAATGCATATTCTGTGTAACTGTATCTGAGAACAGTATGGGAGAAAGTAGAGTAAATAAAGTAATGTTTACATATAGCTCTGAAAACAGTGACTTGCCTTCTGTAGCGTGAGTGCTGATCTCGATATAATTGCAGTTTCAGTGAAAATATAATCATTTGCATTCAATCAAGCAGTTTAGCCAACAGTTTTATTGTTCCATGGCAAGATAACTTGTACAAGAGGAGACTGATTAACTCAGGTAAATAAAGACTTTCCTACAGAGAGATTTGATTTTCACGAGTAACTTGGAATTGTACTCTACATTCTGCTCAGCACACATTTCTGAAATGCAGACATAATATCTATTTCACCTTATGTTCAGAAAATAGGCTGCATTTTAGTACTAATCTAAGTTGTTATGGGTTTTTTTTTGTTTGTTTGTTTGTTTTTCAGTACAGCTTCATTTTTTATTATGTTACTATAGGCAGATGCAAAGGCTGCTGAGAGTTTGTGCATGTCAAAAACATTAAAGCACAATACATTGATTATGAGGTGAAAGGAGCATCTTGTGCTTTATCAGTTTGTGAAACATCGCACTGTCAAGATGTTCAGGAGGACCCAGGGGATGTGTCATCATTAGGATGAGATGAGAGGTTCTGAATTATGAAGATATAAAGAAGAAGAGCGTTTTTTAGGAAGTCCTCTGCCAATTATCTATGCAACACCTTAGCTTGAGCTTCTCTTTAGTCATATTTTTCTTTATCCAAGAGTTCATTCCAGTGAGGAAATGAAATAGATGAGAGACTGCTTTTTATACTTTTCATAAAAGAGATGATGAGCAGGGCTGATTTCAGGATTGTTCATTTTTAAATTGTGTTGTCTTAATGGTAATATTAGAGGTATTACAAGTGAAAAAGTATGATTTAGTATGATTTAGTACAATAAGCACAGGAGGTTTGAAAAGTTGTCTTATATTCAGTTCTGTGTCAATCTGTTGTGATATAGTACTAGTATTAGTAACACTAGTACTGATAAAATTCCAGAGGTGAAGAGTCTTGGAATAGAAAGTAATTGCTTTAAATTCTCTGAGCATCTGCAGCACTGGAAACTTTACATGTTAGAGAAGATAGCAGTGATAAGCAGGTCCACTCACAGCGGATGTGCAGACTTTCCATATAACATACATTTCCTGAATGCAGCAGTTTTGATGTTAGGGAGACAATATTTTATGCATTCATGTGGTCATATACTATGTGAGCTGCACTCTGCAAGTGGGCTTCAGGAAAAGCCTTAGAAATTTGGTGTTTGGTGATTTCAAGAATAAAGTGTGCTCAAGTCAGGTCTAAACCAAAGGTTTCAAAACAAAACATGTAGTAAGTCACTCTGAGGGTCAGAAATCTCATTCTCTTTGGAGAACACTAACAAGCTAATAACCACCAAGCCAAATCAGAGAGTTTGAAAGTTGTCATCATTAAGCGAGTTACTTGAGTACTCCCAGTTCTTTTTCAGATAGGCCTCTGTTATGCTAGCTTTGATGAAGCATAAATTCCAGATCCCTGTGAATGCTGTTGGTGGCTATGGATTCTGCCTAGATGCAGAAGGCCCATATCAATTTTTTCAGCAACATTTGTACACCTGTAGATTATGGAGAAGTTTTGGCAAATCAAGCACAGGAACAGATCTATCCATCTGTTGATTTCTCCATGTATGTTTGATGCAAGAGAAACAAAGACAAAGGAGATTGTATTGGTAGAGAATATGGATAGCTGCTCTCAAGTCACTAATGATGAAGTCATTCTGAGGGAGAATGGAACTTTACATCAGTCTCTAAAAGTCTCCTACATTGCTACTTCCTTGTTCTGTTTTCTCTTTTCATTTTCTGCTTTAAAATAGGGGGACTGTAATTGGAGTACCTAGTAAAAGATTTTCTCTCAAAGCAAAACCATGAACATGTTCCAATGTTGTCCAATCTGCAGTCAGTTAAAATGAGTTGGGTTCCTATAGTGTGGTTTGTAGGGTGCTCTGTGGCATTGTGGGCTTTTGTGGGTAGCACATAAAATACAGTTCAACTTCAATGAACGCTGTTCACTTAATAGATATTTCTAGGTTGGATCTTGTGTTGGGAAAGGTTTTTGATATTAAGACATTTAGAAAATTCATAAGAAAAGAGAAAATATGAAGTAAATTCTCCTTTGATTTCCTTTGTTTTCAAATCATTCACTATCTGGCAAGCTTTTGCTATTGACGTAAGGATAATCACAGAATTACTGAATTTCAAATAGCATGGTCCTGCTTCACCAGAATAAAAAAAAAAAAGGAATAATATGTCCTAAAAACAGTGACGCCAATCCTCTAACAACACATAACTTGTTAGTATTTTGAAAGAAGAAAAAAAAATCCTTCCTTTTTCAGTTTTCTTAATTATATAACAAAATGTTGACTTTATGTTTTACCATGCCAAATTTGCTATGCACAGAAGTTACTGAAGGTTTGATTTTCACAATTTTGTTGCAAGCATTTTTCAGACTGCAAACTAGTGGTTAAAAGAATTTCTGGAAAGATATTGTTATGATTGATCTCATTTAATTCCTTAAAGTCAACAAATGCTTATAATATATTTCTGGATATATCCCTGTAATGTGAAATAAGTTCTTTGCTTATATTGTTTAAGCAAAGAGAAAATATGGAGTTTTCTTTCTGTTTCTGAATCCTGTTTCTTCTCCAGCATTCATTTTAGCAGTATTATACTGATGTCTCAAAGAAAATGGCTATACTATTGCACATTAGCTAAAAGTAAAATAACACAGTAAAGCACCAGTCACTCCAAACAGAAGCTAATGTAGTTCAGTAGTATCAGGAAAAAAGGATTTTTTTTTATGTGACCATGCATATGAAGTACAGAAGGTGACCTACCTACTCAGGACCAGCTATCTGATTTTCAGAAGTTACTGAAGAGTTTGGAATTTTCTGAAATTCCAAATATAGGAAAATGATATAGAAGTCACTGAACCCAGTACGTATTAGTAATCAGTCTCCTGTCTGGTGACTGCTATCCTTATGAAGTAACTATCTAAGATAATATAATATTAGACAAAACATTTTTTTCTTCTTCGGGCATGAGCAGGTTAAATGAATTTGCTGAACGGAAAGAAAATACTGTGAGTCTGGGTTAGCTCTGTTACCAAGCAGTAGAAGCATTCAAAGCAAATGTAGGAGAACAAGCAGTCACAGATGCTAAGAGGCTTTAAATCTGTTAACCACTGATTTATTTCCTGGAAAACTCCCAGCTGGTGTCTTAGCCTTTCTTCTGAAATGATAATTAAAAACGCAATCCTAGACATTAATTAAAATAAATCACCTTGCCCGAAATACCTTCTTTAAACATGCTGCCTCTTGGAGTAGAAGATAGGCAGATATGTGTCCTTGCTTTCTCTTAACTTGGTGCTTGCTCTCTCCTGAAGCAGGAAAGAAAGCAGAAAAAAGAAAGCTCACCTGGGAAACACTGTAATGCAAAATTATCTAAATTTCCTTTCTGCTCTGTCCAGGGTCAGTCCTCAAAATGGGGCATGGTTGGAATGAATATGAAGTTCAGGGCTATGTCAGGAGTCTTTGTGAAAATTTGAATCTGCTCATAAACCCTCAGAGTGCTCAGGAACAGCAGAAGCTCAAACGATGCTTGACTTCACCAAGTGTGACACCCTGAAGGGTACCACATGCCAACCTGGCACAAGGAGATAAAATTCAAAGCTGGCACAAATATCAAACAACAAACATTCCTCATTAGGCAAAGTCTGAATCTTCCATTATACTACATCTGACTCATGAAATGACCTCAAAAAAAATAGTTCAGATGGAAGGATCCTTTCAGCTCCTGTGTTACTCAGCAGACTGACTGTGAGATGTGTATTCGCCTGCTGTTTTGTAGCTGAGCCCAGAAGAGTCAGGGAACAGTCAGATGTAATGAGAAAAAGCTTCTATAACAAGGGGGAAAATAGATTTAGCTAAAGAAGACAAAGCAAAAAATCAGGGGAAAAATCATAAGTCAAGAAAACCAGAAAAGGTTTTCATTCAATCTCCACCTCCAAACAGGTAGAGGAAAACAAAAGGTGTGAAAAAAACAGTAGTATAAGAAAAAGAATCACATCTAATTTATTTCAGAACTAAACTATTCTACAGGTTATTTTGTCAGCACATTGCATTGTGGGCTTACACAAAATCATGAAATAGTTCTCTTTTATGTTAATCTTATTAGCAAATTATCCTATTATCACAGTATCGGTCACGGTCTAAACATAGGTTTTTAATTTTCTTCCACTGTTAAGTTCCCTTTGCCATGCAGGATCAAGTGTTGTTTCTACAAATAATTCTTTTGAATTCAGGGCAAGATTTATAATCAACCACTTAAGCAACTTTCTAATCTGTATTATCCATCTAAGACACAGCGTATTTTCACACACCTGGAATGGTTTTCTGCAGTTTCTGAGTTGCATTCTGGACTTTCAAATATTGCTATGAATACATGTCATCTACCAAAAAGAATGTCTGAAATCCATGAGCTGAGTTCAGTGAAAATACTTTGCAGTTCCCTAGATTTTGGATTCAGTCCTAATGAATGATCTGACACATGAGCAGACTGAATGTGACAAATTAGGTTAGAAAAATCGGAGAAATGAGGTTTAGTTTTCATTATTTAACTAGGTGTGTATTAGCCAGCAGTTTTTGCAAATGGATCATATACAAGTTTTCCAAAATATTGTTTTCTTTTTCATCACAGAATCACAGAATCACAGAATTTCTAGGTTGGAAGAGACCTCAAGATCATCGAGTCCAACCTCTGACCTAACACTAACAGTCCCCACTAAACCATATCCCTAAGCTCCACATCTAAACATCTTTTAAAGACTTCCAGGGATGGTGACTCCACCACTTGCCTGGGCAGCCTGTTCCGATGTCTAACAACCCTTTCAGTAAAGAAGTTCTTCCTAAGATCCAACCTAAAACTCCCCTGGCGCAACTTAAGCCCATTCCCCCTCGTTCTGTCACCAGGCATGTGGGAGAACAGACCAACCATGTAACATAGAAACACCTTAAGTACCAAAATTTAATAAATGAATTACTGCAATTAAAACAAGTAATTTGTTATAAGGAATGCAAAAGCATAGCCAAATATTTTCTTTCTTTCTTTCTTTGTATTAATTACCGCTTGCACACATATTTGGATTGTTGTATTTTGTTTGTAAAATCTTATTTACATTATAATTATCTTCAAGAGAGTGAATGTCTATCTGTCTATTTTTGTAAAACAGGATGTAAGCTTCTAGTTATCTTTAAATTCTTTGTTGTAATAATAACAATGGCATTCATTAGTCTCTTGACTAATTTTCAGTCTCTTGATACTGAAAATGTGCTGTTTTTATTTTGTTTAGCTCAACAGTGGAGAGTGCAGGTTAACACAGATGGAGATTCCCCAGAACCACTGGACTGTAAAAGGACCCTTGTGATTTATGGCTCAAAGGGCAAAAGTGATAAGATCCTGCTTTCTCCACAAAGATCAGGACATGTGTGTTTTCTACCCAGAGCAATGGATGAATTCATTGTAAGTCATAAATATACAGTACTACACAGAGCTCCTCGTGACATTCCTCTCCAGCCAAAATATATATGAAATTCTAGTTTTGTTGTTAAAATGACATGTTTATTGCCAAAGACAGAATGATGTAACTTTAGATCTTAGGTCATCTTCTACTTGTGGTTCTGTTCTACTACAGCCAGCTGTAGTGTTCTCTTTGAATTTTCAGTATGTATCAGGGAAACAAATGGTCCGTTTCATGTAATTTATTGCATTCATCAGCTTGTCTTTTTTTTTTTTTTTTCCTGAGTTGCAGTTTTTACAAAAGCAATATAAAATTATTTGAGAATGCAGAAAATGAAGGATTGGACAGTATTCCTCTGGGACATGAGTGGCTTTTTCTTTCCTTCATTTCAGTCTTTCTAAGGCATTCTCCACTCTCCCCAAAAATGGTTCTGTCCCTGAGGCCAACAGGCAGCAGATTTTTCTGGATGATCATAAATCACAGGAGACTGCATTTCAAAGTTCAATGGAGGCAGTTTCACCGAAGTAACAGCATATACACGACCAGTATTAAAATCAACCCTAATACAGACCTGACACCTCATACACATCCTGCTTCTTTGAGAGTATTCGTCTGAGGTGTCTTTTTAATGGTCAAATTCTGTCCTGGCTTGCTAGGTTACATCATTGCAAACTATGTTCATTGGCCTGAAGTGCAGCTTCTAGATAGAGGAGAGAAATAGCTTGCAATTCAAGGCAGTTAAACCTCAGAAACGCTTTTCAATGGCTGCAATAAGCACTCTGAAAACAATGACAAAACTACATTTAGAAAATGTTGTCAAATATTCATCATAATGACCTGATCCAGGCTGATTTTTCAAAGTTTAAATAACAAGCTAAATCAATTTAGGAACTTTGCAGGGAGTAAATTAAAAGATAAATGGCACTTGTTAAAGACAAGAAAGCTGCTGCTTATCAGAAAACAGAGAGGAAACTCTGAGCAACAAAAGGCACTTCCTAATCCACTAGCATAAACTGAAGAGGTCAATAAAGGCCGAGTCTATCATTGCATAAAGCAGGCCTCTGCTACATGCAACATGTTGGTAATTTCCCAAATGGCATGTACTCTGTTGATTGCTAGATTTCACAGACTGAGTACCATGTTGGAAGAAGCTAGTATTGTCATGTATGTTTCCTGGTTGTCCCCACTACTCTACTATCCTAGGTTCCCTACTATCCTATGTACCATAATACTATATGCATCATACTGAGGTTCCACCCTAACAGCTTTCTAAATGCCTCTTCATACTTTGGATTGGCTTTGGGTTCATGTCTGTATCTTTCTGACAGCTATCTGTGCCCCTGGTTTTGTTGCTTTCTTTGAAAATGTTTTTCAAAAAAAACCTCAAAACTATTTGAGTGTTGTTTACTGGGCATGAAATTTTGTCTCTTTGCTTCATTTCTTACAGTGTTTCCAGTTTTTGTAGCACTCTAAGGAAGTCAAACTAGTAGGCCCTTAGGATCCTCAGATTCAGATATCATCATAAATATCCTCTTATCTTCTCTAGGTGGTTCAGCTAATAAATCCAGTTTCTTTTTACTCTCTCTTTCTTTGTTCTTACTAAGGCTTTCAGAAGCTTTGCTCATGTTCTCCCACTGTAACAGCAAGCTGGAGGCATGAGCATGATGTCACCAGGAGGACAAGCTGTGAATTCAACTTCCCAACAAGCAGTAGTAAATGAACTTTTAAACCTCCCCAAGATCCTGGTCTTAGACAAATGTCAGTGCATTAAAAAGTACAGCAGGTTATGTGCTATAAGCAACTCATGCTTATTTTGAAACAGTAGGCTTATTTTTGATCTCAGAGATACATTTATTGCACACCGAGGACAGGAATGCATGTAAATTCCTGATTTTCCAGGTGTTCTCACAGAAATGTATGCACAGATGTACATCGTATTCAAAATGATTATTTGATCCAAAATATTTCAAACCAACTCCTGTGAAAGAGCAGGTGTAGTTTAATTGCACATAGCAAGAGCAAAAAATAGTTTGTTAGAAAAAATAGCAGCATGCTAGCATGTTGGTGGTTTTCAATGGTCTCACATAGCTGTAGTAGAGTGGGTGATCTGCTTAAATAAGAATAAATTTAATTATAATACATTATTTATAATAAATAAAATGAGAAATAAGTAAGTTTGTCTATGTTATTGAACCATCTGGGAGTTCTAGCACTGAAGATAGCAAGGCAAGAAACCATGCCAGCTCCAATGAACAAACACATTGGAAAATAACTGGGAAAATGTAAGTAAACTGACAGTACAATAGTAGATTTTTTTTTCTCTTATATTTCAGTGATGATAAAAATCAATTCTTGATCTCTAACAGAATGAGCAAATTTGTAAAGTATATATATAACTTTCCCCTAGTCCTCAGCAGGTTTCTTGGTTGCTTACAGAGTAAGCTTGTCAGAGCATGCTTTTGGAGAGTCCTATTGTACTGCACACTTTCTGTTATATAGATAATTATAAAATGCAAAGTTACATTGACTGACGGATCTTGGGATAAGGATCTTTAAAACTATTCTTCAAAGCACTAGCACAGGTAGTATGAAATGAGTGACAGTATTGTAACCACAAAGCTCTGGCAGGTACAACTGTTCATAAATACACAACAAATATGGAATGTATTTTCAGGTAAAGACTATAAGGATGACAGAAAATTTTAGATTATGTAATGCTAATATGCTAGGTATTTTCCAAAGTGTGGGATGATGCTCCAGACAACAAGCAGTAGGATTTCTGGAGTTTCTGATAGCTGTTCTAGTGAATTTTAGGATGCTTTGACCACACCCTTTACAATTAGAATCATTTATGCACAGATATGTATTATATCTATTATAGAGACATAATGAAGAATTTAATTTAAGTGTGCACCTAAACAGTGAATTTTACAAAGATTTAATTACATTAGGCTTGATGCCCTTGGACAAGTCCTGTGTGATTCAAAAAGGAAAAGGTTTAAAATATTATGAAATTCTCTAATCATTTTCATCAGTTACTTTCTCTGAGAGCATCAAAACCCCAGTGGCTTTGCCAAGGCATCCTCTTAATTATAAGAACTATGCTCCTTCAGTCATGTAATGGAAAAACACTGTTATTTAGTATATGACAAATCACGTCCAATTCAGCTCAGATTTCAAGTACTGAATATTACATAAAACCATTCAGAAGAAATAAATGTGGATAAATTAATCAGGAAATTTTATTCATAAATAAAAATGTGGTAAATAGTTTCCTCTTGCAAACAGTCTGTAAATTTAAAAAGAGGATGTTCACTGAATATGTACTTTGTGATGGATTATTTTTCTGCATTGAAGGTCATTTTGCATCAATTAATAGGCATTGATGGAAGGCAAAGCCAATTATGGGATCAAAGATAGGATATCATATTCCAAAGGGAAACTGACTATATTAAATTGCTCAGAAAATGCTTATGAGCATGATGTAATGACAATGTTCTGTTACATTGATGGAACTGAGCAGAAAGTATAATAATGGCCAGAACTGTGGAAAAAATCCCAAACAAATAAACATGAAAAGGGGAGAATGTAATATATATTACATTCACTTGAAAATATTTGGTGTTTAATTCAACAGATCATGGACAGTATGATTGCTAGTTCTTTATGGCTCAAAGGCATGAAATTCATCGAAATTGTGGTTCTAGAAAAAGAAGGGAAAACAGTGACTCTTAAATAGTCTTTCCTGTATTCTTAAATTATTTTTCTATATCTGACCTGTCCATTTTCTACAATGACTATTGAACATGTATTTATGAGAATTTAGAAGTCCATAGAATTGCAAATTTGGGTAGCAGAAGACAAAGTAAAATGTGAGGTATAGCTTGCCCTGTTAAATAAAAATAACCAAATTCTCTGATGTTGCAGTTCAAACCACAGAGCTTTATGGAATGAATGGTACATTGCATTTAAAGCAGCTCTGTGATACAGTCATGAGGTCTATCTACAAGAAAGAAAATCTGCAGGCAATCATTTTCAAAATCAGTAGTCTGGTTCTGAAAGAACAGGAGCAATGTTTTTATTGTGTGTGAGGGGACCATAGTTTAGATGTGTGAAGGAGCTGTGCACTCTTCTCTTGATGAACCTGGATATTTCCCATTAAGTTTAATAAGAGATGAATGCACGTTTTTGAAGAGAAATTAGACCACTTACTGTGCCATAGCTAATGATATCATTTGCAGCATACACAGCTTGAATGAAAAACTCTTGACAAGAAATTCTGCCCATGTAGTTCCCTTTTTATGGAGCAATGGTGGAGACCAAGTTAGGACATGAGGATACGGTAAATTCAAGAGGCATAATCCTCCTCACATGTGCATCACAGTCTGGGATGGCCTTAATTCTGTATACTTGAAAGCAACCATTCAGGCAAGCAGGCTAGGCTCAGAGACAAATCTGGTGTCCTCGTTGATGTAAAGATTCAGTTGTGTGTCTATTTTACATGCTGTGGAGTTACAGTTCAGGAACTGAGAGATTCCCTGTAGCCATGGGGTTGCAGGACTATCACAGAAACAGGTCCATGCTTCTGATTTTACATAGATGGTGGGTAGGAACTCTTCTCTGGTCCTTACAGAGCAATGCCTTGAATTCTGATTTTTTTTTTTTTTTTTTTTTTGAATGACATCGCAACCTCTTTTGATACTTACTCAAGAAATTTAGACTGGAAGGCATCTTTTAAGTCATCAGGTGTGATTTCTTGCCTCATTTCATAAGCTCTACTTCATAAACAGTTCAAGCTTCTGTAAAATGATTTTGGCAGGTTGCTATTTTTTTTTTAATTAATCGTTCCTTTTCATACACTGTGGTTTTACCATTTTTTATCTGCGTAACGTTTATTAATCAGGGTACCCAACTCTCTCCCAAAATGACAAAGACATGCTTTCTATACTGTTTTTCCCTAATAAGAATAAGTTTACTAATATTTCCCTGCATGTATGTCTCCATTAAGCAAAGGCACAAGAACTAGCTTTAAGCAAGGTAGATCAGCACTGAATGGCTGTCAAGAGCAGAGCTAATAGCAGAATAAATTAAATTGTTAGGAGCTCTGTGCTCTGTCTTAAGAGCCATTCTGCTGGTTGTTCTAGAGCATGGTTCTGTAAGACTAACTTCAGAATCTTACTGTGATGCTACTTGGTGCATAAAGAATTTATTTCCTGGCAATAGTCACCAAAGCTTTTGTTGTAGCTGGTCTGGGAAAATAAAATGCAATAGGTGGGAAGAACAAGGCCACTGGTAAAGTTTTCTGTTTTTATCCTCAAAAGTAATTGTTACACTTTTTAGAATAGTTCTGTTTTATGTTTTACTTGAAATTCCCTTCCCACCAGATCTTTCTTGTAGTTGGGGGCTCAGAATACTTATTGTGCAGATGCTAATTCCATACAGATCATTAGAGCTTGATGCAGTTTGATCATCCCAATTCCCACAGCCCTAGGTTGGATGGTTTAACCACATCTCACAGAATGCCACAGTCAGCAACCAGATACTGAGTTTCTCATGGGTAGTATGGGAACAGGGCTATGCTGTTCTACAGTTATTTCTGTAACATTCGTGATTCACATTTCTGCAGAAATATCCCTCCTCTTTCCCTCAGAAGTGGTTGTAAAGTAATTTCATGTTTTAATTCTAATCATTTTGCAAATGAGAATTTAGTTAAAAATTTTCCTGCTCGTAGTAATTATCATTAATTTTAATACCTAACGTGACTGCTGATATCAGAGCCTTTAATTGTAAGTTAACGTGCTCCGGTAAGGTCGTAGCTTTACATATTACCTTTTGTCTTATGCGCAGATATTACTAATTTTAATCTTGGCTCACCCTAATGTTAAAGGGTCCTACCCACATTGCTAGTAAGATAAAATAGAAGAAAAAATAAAAGAATAAAAAAGAATAAATAAATAAAAGAATAAATAAAAAAGAAATAAAGAAGGCAACCTCACCTATGGCAAAGAGAAGGATGGATTGCCCTATCATACTCACCCTAGCCATAGAGCATCTCCATTGGTTGATGTTAAATTAAGGGATTCTACACAGCTGGGGAAATCTCTGTGAGGAAAGTGCTCCTGACAGTACGCTTTTCCTTATGATATTTTTTGCAGGTTGAGACTGGAGATGTGGGAGATGTATACAAGATTCGGGTCAGCTGTGATGATGTGCCAGGCTTTGAGGGCTGGCATTTGAAGTCTTTCTACTTAGAAGAGCTACATGCAAAGCAAAAACTAAACTTTGACTGTAACTGCTGGCTCTCTATTAGCAAAGAAGACAAGGAGCTTGTGAAAGAATTCCCTGCAGTCAGTGAGGACCAGAAAACTTTACCAGGTGAGAACAGTGAAGAGATATGAACAGTCATAGAATCATAGAATCATAGAATCATAGAATCATAGAATGGCTTGGGTTGGCAGGAACCTCATAGATCATCTAGTTCCAATCCCCCTGCCGTAGGCAGGGATGCCACTCAATAGATCAAGGTTGCTATGGGCCTCATAGAACCTGTCCTTGAATACCTCCAGGGATGGGACATCCCCAGCTTCTCCGGGCAACCTGTTCCAGTGCCTCTCAGTGAAGAGCCGTGCAAACTAACCTCTCAAAAAGAAATCAACAACACATATAAAATAGTGCACTTGGTCTGCATTTGATATCTTCAGTGGCTGTGTGGTAACTGTCTTCATACAAGCACTGTAAAAATGCTGACCATTTAAGAAATTTTAATTTTCCAGTTAAGTGACAAATTGGGTTTCACAGTTGCTAAATCTTCTGCATGATTTTGTGTGCAAAAATGAAAAATATAATTATATTTTTTAAAGATACAGCACATGTTCAAAGCTATGGAAATGATTTGTGGTAGATTTACTGTTGAATTACTCAGCTTATAATAGCTTTAGTTACCAACAGGAGGAATTCTCATTGTAAAAAAAAAAAAAAAAAAAAGAAAAACAAGTTTTGTATTTGTTTTTCCCTAAGGCCTTTTTTTTTTTTTTTTTTTTTTTTTGACATACTGAGAGTTTTAGAATATATTCAGAAATGTTCTTGGAATGTGGAGGCACTGCATTTGTTCAGAAAATTGGGTAGTTACACATGAGATAAAAGTAATTGGAGATATGACTGCTTTTCTAAACTAAAGTTCCAGTAGTTCTAGTCCCTGACCATCTCAAACCTGTTCACAACTTTAAAATAAATTATAGCATTAAGTTAGTTAAATGTTAGCTCAGCAGGACAGTATGTTAAATACTACATTTGAAAAATTTTGGCCATTCATTTTGTCTAAATATCAATACATCTGCAATTTGCAATTTAATGATCCTTCTCAACAGAAAATCCAAATCTGACATTGTAGATTGAGGGAAGAAAGTGTGTGAGCAACACAAAGAAGTTTTACAGTTGCTGTCATGTGCCCTACAATAATAAATGCATTTGGTAAATTTTTATACATATATGTCATGCATCCAGCCTCTGCTAGTCTATTTTACATGAACTTTACATAGTAGTTTATTTGTTGGCCTGTGATGGTTATTAATTACTGCAAAGATCATTCACAGAATCACAGAATCATCTAGGTTGGAAGAGATCTCCAATATCACCTAGTCCAACCTCTGACCTCATGCTAACTAGTCCTCCACTAAGCTCTACATCTAAATGTTTTCTAAAGACATCCGGGGATGGTGACTCAACCGCTTCCCTGGGCAGCTCATTCCAATGCCTAACAACCCTTTCAGTAAAGAATTTTTTCCTAATATCCAACCTAAACCTCCCCTGGCGCAACTTTAGCCCATTCCCCCTCATCCTGTTGCCAGGCATGTGGGAGAACAGACCAATCCCCACCTCACTACAGACTCCTTTAATGTACCTATAAAGAGCAATAAGGTTGCCCTTGAGCTTCCTTTTCTCCAGGCTGAACAATCCCAGCTCCCTCAGCCACTCCTCGTAAGACTTGTTCTCCAGACCCCTCACCAGCTTCGTCGCCCTTCTCTGGACTCTTTTGAGCACCTTGATGTTCTTCTTGTAGTGAGGGGCCCAAAACTGAACACAGTACTCGAGGTGTGGCCTCACCAGAGCGGCGTACAGGGGGATGATCACTTCCCTAGCCCTGCTGGCCACACTGCTTCTTATGCAAGCCAGGATGCTGTTGGCCTTCTTGGCCACCTGAGCACACTGCTGGCTCATATTCAGCCAACTATCAACCAATACTCCCAGGTCCTTCTCCGCCAGGCAGCTTTCCAACCACTCATCTCCCAGCCTGTAGCTCTGCTTGGGGTTGTTGTGCCCCAGGTGCAGGACCTGGCACTTGGCTGGGTTGAACTTCTTACAGTTTCTAACAGTCCCTGAGCAAATTCAGATGAATTCTTATTTTCAGGACCTTATACTGTAAAATACAAATGGACAGAATTTGTCTGGATGCTGGTAATTCATAGAATCATAGAATATCCTGAGTTGGAAGGGACCCTTAAGGATCATCAAGTCCAACTCTTGACAGCGCACAGGTCTACCCAAGTTCAGACCATGTGACTAAGCGCACAGTCCAATCTCTTCTTAAATTCAGTCAGGCTCGGTGCAGTGACCACTTCCCTGGGGAGCCTGTTCCAGTGTGCAACCACTCTCTCTGTGAAGAACCCCTTCCTGATGTCCAGCCTAAACTTCCCCTGCCTCAGCTTAACTCCATTCCCGCGGGTCCTGTCGCTGGTGTTAATGGAGAAAAGGTCTCCTGCCTCTCAACACCCCCTTACGAATTCCAAGCTGCAGAAGTCTAAGTTGTCTGAGTACAATTTCACTTGAATTTCTAAGGAAGCTAATGGAAAGAATTTATTGAGCCTAGCTTCAAGACATCACATTCACAAAGAGTAAACTGACTATTTCAGATTCTTTTGTAGTTGCAGAAATAAAAAAAAAAACACATTAATATTACTAAATAACCTACATTGTTGTTTTCCTTTAAGTACATCTTTTATATCACTTTTTAATATTTTATTTTATTTTATTTTATTTTATTTTATTTTATTTTATTTTATTTTATTTTATTTTAATGCAGTCCATAAATATGTTGTCTTTGTACATACTGGTGACTTCTGGGGAGCAGAAACCTTTGCAAATGTTTATATCACTCTTTATGGGACAAGAGGTGACACTGGTGTAAGGAAACTCCATACATCGCTAACACCAGGAAGAAAATTTCAACGGAATAAGGTAATGGCACAAAAATGCCATCTTACATGCCTGATCAGACTACATCTTGTTATAGAAGAGCAAGAGTATGGAAACATTATTTGTCTTCCAGATATTCAGAGCAGTATTCAATACCACTGTCATTTCCTGCCTGTACCAGTACATCCCCACACAATAATCAGGGCTCTGTATGAGCACATACAAAACAGTTTGCTGGGGGAACCTCTGTGATCACACCTCTTTTTTCGTCTATTCTAAATTTAGGTCATCAAAGAATTAAAAATTTTTTATAGAAAATTAGTTACAGAAATTGCTGTGAGACTTTTGCATTTGGTGCTGTTTCTGTAAACTAGTATAAGCACTAACTCAATAACTTTATATGGGAGACAAGAATTCCACGTACAGAAAAGAATGCTTCTAGATGACCAATAACAATACAATTCTTCTAATATGTAGTCAGCTTTCATAAGTTTACTGAGCATTTAAGTTTGAAAAAGCATTTAATCTTATTTTTTGCTCACTATCAAGATACACATTATCAAGGAGAGTACTACATTTCTGTGAAATAATTTCATTGAATAATTACCACAGTGCTGGATTTGGTACATACTGGGGGAATTTCTAAAATTGATTTTCCATACATCTCAGGTCTATATATACATGTATTTACAGAAGATAGCACTTTTCAATAATTATTTTACCTCCATGAACAGATTTATTTCCTAAAATGGACTAATTAAAAAAGTTCAGGATTTTGGCTTACAATCTGTCTGTCAATAGTCCTGACTATTGTTATAAAGAAAATGGGTATTTTTGTCATACAGAAGTATTTTTAATGTTAGCAACTGAAAAGCTACTTCTCCAATATTTTGTTTTTAAAAGTAGCACAGATAACACATAGGACTTTGGTGAGACCTGCATTTTTTAGAGATCAGTTTGCCAATAACTTCTTTTAATTGCCCTTTTAGCAGGTTTAGTAAGTTCCTACTACTGAGATAATGTTTTATTGGGATGACGGTGTTAATTATAATCAAAGAATCATAGAATATAGAATATAATCAAAGAATCATAGAATATCCCAGGTTGGAAGGGACCCATAAGGATCATTCTGTCCAACTCCTGGCTTCACACAGGTCTACCCAAAAATTCAGACCATATGACTAAGAGCATAGTCCAAATTCTTAAACTCCATCAGGCTTGGTGGTGTGACTATGTCCTTGGGGAGCCTGCTCCAGTGAGCAACCAGTGATACCTCGTCCTGATATTCAGCCTGAACCTCTCTTGTCACAGCTTGACTCCATTCCCTAGGGTTCTATCACTGGTCACTAAAGAGAATAGATTGGCGCCTACCCTTCTACTCCCCCTTGCAAGGAAGTTGTAGACTGCCATGAGGTCTCCCCTCAGCCTCCTCTTCTCCAGGCTGAAAAGGCCAAGTGACCTCAGCAGCTCCTTGTATGTCTTTCACTCTTGGCCTTTCACCATCTTTGTAGCCCTTCTCTGGACACTCTCCAATAGTTTCACATCCTTGAAATCATAGATATTGTTGTTTACACTCTAGTTGTTCATAACCTTGTTGACCTATATAAGCTACCATCAAGCCCATCTGGCCCTAGGCTGGACTTGGCTTTCTTATAAAACAAGAAAGAATTTAGTGGGGCATGTAATTTCCATTTTTTTTTTTTTTTGTTTTGTTTAACAAAACAAAGCAAAACTTCTCTTTTTCCTTACTGTGTCTTTTTCATTCTGCTCCTGTCCCTGGTATTTTGCTCAAATTTCTTCACATTGTCCCCATTCATCTTAATCTCCTTTCTCTTGCTTACTAGTTCAGTTTTCTGTTTCTGCACTAATTTCTATTTTGTAAGAAAAATAAAAACTTAGGCTTTTCTAACTATTGGAGAGGAATTGAGAAAGCTGTCTGGTAGTGAACATTTCCTATATTTCTAACTTTTCTTTAGGACTTTAATTTAAGTAAAATCTGAATGATCTATAAAATATAAATTTGCCTGGTACATTTTAGAAACTTGAAGTGCCCTAAATGAAATTTGATTAGAACCAAAATCTTGTCATAAGTGTTTGCCTGTCAGAAGGCATTATGTCAGAAGGTATATATATTTTATTGTGATATGCAGTGATTGAAGAAATACAAATTATCCAAGGATCAGAAGAAGTTACGTCATTAAACAGGATTTGATGTTAGACGTAATTAGTGTGTGTTTTCTTAGATTCAGAAGGGAGATGTTATGTTAAATGTTACTAAAAATATGTGTATGTATATATCCTCAGCAAAATCCAGGCTAAGCTTTCCCTTGACTTCAATCATATTTGGGTGCAAACATTTTTAATTTTTTTTATTAAGTATTTCCCTTCTTTTGCAGGTGGATTCATTTTTGGTGGAAGCTGTTTCTCTCGGTCATTTGCAAAAAGTGGTTATAGGCCATGATGGAGAAGGATATGGGGCTGGCATGTACCTCAAGATGGTAACAGTCAGGGAATCACAAGACTCAGACAAAGAATGGGTTTTCCCATGGTGGAACTGGCTTGATACTCATCTGGGATCCTGTGAGACTGTTTGTGAGATAGTTACAGTTGGTAAGCTCTTCTGCAAAACTGTCTTCCTCTCTACATATTTTTGAATTTGGCTATAGATCTTTCAGATCTCTATATTTTCTTTCTTTTATTGCAAATGTGATTTTTCAGTTTTATTTTTTTATTATAGAAAGACTGCATCTAGTAATGTCAAAGTGAATAAAATTCTGTATATTGTGTATGAAACTCTCACCTTCTGAATTAGATTTAGCACATTGCAATGAAAGATTTAAAGCAGGTAAGAGTTTTAGATGAATGCCTTATGGGGATAAATAGCTTAAGTTTTATGCATTAATTTTCAGGTCACTTAGGATCTAATTTGAAATCCAGAGAAGAATTACTTTAGTTAAATGAGCTTAGTACCCATGGTATTATTCCACTGTGCAAAGAAACAGCGCCATTTTTCTATGCTCAGTTTACGCTCATTTCAAGTTTACTACACCAAAAGATGTGCAAATCTAAATCTGGATGTATCTGGCAAAAGAACAATTACAGCAGACTTGTAGCAAAGATTCCTTCCTTCAATCCTGTGAAAACAATTTCATGTAAATGAACTGTTAAAGTTCATCCAGAACAAAGAATATGGCTTCAAATCATAAGCTGCCCTTGATAGATATGTAGGCATTCAGTTGTATAATTTTTTCTGAATTGTAGAAAGCAGATTTTTATAAGCTGTTTCCTTCCATTAAATCATTTTCATTTCCCATAGAATGATTAAAATGGAATGAAAATTAAGGATAGCAGCAATTAATAGAGAAAAAGAGAGGAAGATGGTAATATTGAACTCTTAAGATCTGCAAATATTTTTATGTGTTTACAATAGGTTTACCTGTTAGTCTTACACTATTATAACACATTATATTGCTAAGTATTATACAGTTGCAAGTGAAGTTCATTGTTATTATTCATTTTGCGTTAGGTGTCTACAGGCTACAGATGGCTGGTGCTTCTAAATGATAAATTGGTTTTGGTAACATTGATTGCTTTTTTTAAGAACAATTAATTAGACCTCTAAAAGGTGACTGACTGTTCTCTTAGTAATTACTTCCAAACATGACAAGGAGAGTAACATGGCATCAGGAAAATACCTGTGAAACTAAAGTTTAAACACAGCAAGAACATTAAGCTGTTAAATTCTTGGCAAAAACAAAAACAAAACCACCACCAACACCAAAAAAACCCACAATATAATAAAGGTATTGATGTGTTATTCTTAGTGAGCTGTTGCCATAGATACAACGTAACCTGCAAATAGAGCTTGCTTTGTGTACTGTAAAGGCTATGGGCCTGTTATTTTATGCCATTCTGTCATATTGTCGTCTTTCCTCTTTCTCTTTGATCATTTTTAAAGGTAGAAGATTGATTTCTTGTCCTAAACTGCCTGAAATCAACATGCAGTCATCAGGTCTCTGGATAATGGACATCACTGGATCTGACTTGAGCAATGAAGTGGATCCATTACACCTTTCTTTCATCTTCTACGGCAACCTGAATCACAAAAAGTTGCCACTTCAAGTTACAGGAAAAGCAATTCAAATCAAAGTACTTCAACCTTTATCTATTGAAAGAAAAGCTTAAGGATCATGTACCTGATGACCCTCTTAATTCTGAGTTAAACCGTTTCTTTAAACTAAACTACCAAATTGATTTTTAAGTCCTCTGTGTAGTTTGGCACAGGTCATCATTTTTGTTTGTAGGCAGTAAGGCTGTCACTGGGGCAGTGCTTTTTGAATGAGTAAAAACGAACCTTTTCCCAAGGTTTCATACTGAGAATGTTTAATTGAGCAAAGGGGTTCCTACGTGCATATCACAGTACATACCAGCCTGCAGGTGCTGATTTTCAGTTCTTGTTGATATTACAAAAGTAATTTGTAAACATACAATGTTTTGTGCCATGAGATACTATCGAGGTTTTAGGGCAATGATGAAGAAGGAAAAATCATGTATGAGATGAGACTTAACAGAAAGTTCATTCTTGTCTTTCATGTAATTTATTCATCCTTGTCACCATGTTTTTGCAGGCTAACTTCTTTTTCTTGCATTGTTAGCCTCTTTTATTTTTGCCTGTCATTATCATTTTATTTTTCCTCTTGATCAGCTCCTTTTTCCCCACAAGTTTTCCTCTTTACTTAGTTCTTCTCATCTTCTATCATTTGTCTTCACTTCCTCCTATTACTCTTCAACGTAAATATTAACAACCTTTTGACTGACTGAATGAATTTGACTGCATTGAAATATGGCCTGCTTCTTTCCCAATTCTTTTACTTCCTTCTTGTAACTATAATTTCTTCCTCGGTGCCAATGCTGTGTTACTGTTATGCTATTCTGATTTTACTCTCCATGAATGTAGAGTACATCTCTCCAATACAATAGAATTTGGAACTGACCTGAAGGTAAACACTACAGAAATCTACTCTAGTTTAGGAAATCCCTGAACCACAATGTGCTGAAAACTAGGAAAATTTTCAAGGGAAGTGTGACAATTACCTGTCCTGTTCTTGTACTGCTTGTTCCATCTTTCCATTGGCCTTTGTGGGTTCTTAGGAAATAGTTGGTCCCTGTGAGAAAACTGGAAGATTTAACCTCAGTTGGTTTGTTAGCC
The DNA here is from genome assembly GCF_047663525.1 of Anas platyrhynchos. Taxonomy (NCBI): domain Eukaryota; kingdom Metazoa; phylum Chordata; class Aves; order Anseriformes; family Anatidae; genus Anas; species Anas platyrhynchos. The sequence continues at coordinate 40,758,331 of NC_092588.1, read as the reverse complement.
TTGTTTTAACCTCGATCTACAGAAACAACTATATGGTCAGACTGATGGAATGGGAGGAAGCAGACAGACAAGGCAGTGGGAGCTTCTCAAGCCAGCTTTGTATCACAGAAATATGTTCATGAAGCCATATCCTGAAAGATGTTTCTCCATGATCGACTGCTGAAACAGCAGAAGCAGGTAGCAAGGGAAAAGCAGGAAAGTAAGGGTGAAGAGATCCCTGTTCCAAAGAGTGAGTGAGAATGTTACTTTTGATCATGGGGTTCATCAGAAAGCAGCCTTGGAGTTGTGAATATAGAAACTGTTCCTGGTTCTTCCTACTAGTCTGGTAAATAGGACTTAATGATTACACCAAAGAAATAACCAGCTGTTTTTTCATGTTCTTCCTTTCTTTAGTGAAAGAGGAAGTAAGCACACTAGATTAGGCTATAAACATGTTCTGAAATGAGGAGTACCTAGTTCTGCTAAAGAACCTCTTCTAAATATAAAGAAATGGTATGAAACTGGAAGTACCCTATCAGAGGAAAGGTCAGGTCCCATGTAGTGCTGCTAGCTGGGCAGTATTTCAGTGCTACTATCTGGGCAGTATTTGCAATGAAAGAGCAAGGGAAAGAATAGTTAGAAAGGGGAAAAATGGTAACAGTTATAAATCTGCTCCAATTCTTCAGCTATTGTAGTTTGATCAGCTGTTGCATACAGCTGTCAACTATATTTGATCTGGCACAATTAGAATGAAATCCATTCATCTTCTCTTTTTCTCACTTAGGATGAACTGGCAGATATTGGCTCACTGTACAAAGTTCAGGTAACTGGCCCACATAGTGAGCTAAAACAGCCATGGCACTTAGATTTACTGCATATGAAGCACACAGGCACAAAGGAGGAGATGTATTTAGCTTTTGACTGCTTGTTCAACCCTAATGAAGACAAATGTGTGGAACTGCCAGCTCTCTATGCAGATCAGGAGCCTTTGCCTGGTAAGCTAAGTCTGTTTTTGTTACTGGGGTCAGGATCTATGTCACTGGAATACCAGTATATCTCCTGGGCCTGAAATACTACTGTATGAGACTTTCCACAAGAATTTGATATTAAGGAATATGATGCTTTGCACTTGCATTTATCAAAAAAGAAAGCTGAGCAAAGAGGAATCACTTGTATCAGGATTATGACAGATGTTATAACTGCTGACACCAGACACAGAATATGGTTTCTTTCATGTGAGACAGTTCCAGTTTTAGCTCTTGATTATTTATTATCTCTTCAAATTAATGCTGTGTCAGCTGAAGATGTGTACAAAATATTAACTTGTGTGTAATATTACCTGAATCTTCCTATTCACAAAGAAATGTGACCTAGAAATGTAGTCAATGTTTTAAGAATGAAAGAATTGCAAAGACACCCTACAAAACAGAATTAAAAACAAACAAACAAACAAACAAACCAAAAAAGCTTTGTTACAATCAGCCAACAAAGGATAGCCAAGAACTTCAACTGCAGTAGCATTTTATTGATGTTGATGAGAAATTTATAGTACAGCTAGTATTATTCCAGCAAAAATATATTGAGTTGCAGTTTTCTCTGATGTTATTAATACATGTGAATTGTGTATATGATGATGACAGAGATATGATAAAGTGATTACCCCCAGCCCCCCAGGAATATGGAGAACAACCAATTGCATACTGATGGCTTGATCACTCGCTATTTAAGAACAGGATTCCCATTTATGCAGCTCATTAGAATAAAGAGGATTGATGCGGATAGTAAAGATCATGTATTGAAGCGTTTAGTGACAGTTAAGAGGTTTATTGCCAGAGGCTATAGTACAAAGAGTGTTCTGCTTAAACAGAATAGAAAATAATAGAAAAAGATGGAAGCTACCCAGAAAAAGGAACAAAATATTCCATATGAACTTTAGCATGCTGTTCTCTAGGGAGATTTTCCTAAATATTTTATCCCATTTAAAGTTGAAACTCGAACAAATAAAATAATGAAGACCTTATAAATCTCTGATTGTATGTGGGTTTGCATAATTTTAAACACTTAGTAGCCTTGTACTCATTTACTGAAAAAAAATCTTATGTTTTTGGTCCATCAGGTTCAAAATAGCATTGGATGTTCCATGTAATATATTCAGAATTTAAAATGCTAAATACATAATAACTCTGGTGCTTGTTAAAATCTCCATTACCCCAATTTATTTATGAAAAAAAAAAAAAAGGAAAATTATAAGTATTGGTAATTATTTTCAGAATTTGGAATTGCTAAATGTTTAACTAGATATTAAAACTCCAAAAGTTCAAACCAAAATAAAAATTCTAGAATTCATCTCTCAAAGTCTTTGTTATGCTAGGAACCACATGGAGATAATGTAAGAGAGCAGTAATGTTATTAGTAGAGCAATTCAGTCGAGGTGAAATGAAAGGCTGAGATATTTTCCTTGGAAAAATACTAAGAAGGAGATGTGTACATAGTTTCTGACACAAATTATCACATAGTTGGGTAGTGTTTTACTAACCTAGGAAGTTTCACACAGACCATTTAGTGGAGTCCAGACTAAGGGAAATACCGTAGGAGGAATTCTCTTCTAGATTTCACTGGCTTTGAGTATGTGAGCAGTCCTTTTGAACTCACATGTATGTCCACAGATGCAGTAATGACATTTGGGATACTTAAAGATGCACCTTATTATGAATGATCTACAATTGAAAGTATTAATATCAATCAAGTTTTTTTTTTTTTTTGCCTTTTTTTTTTTTTCTCTGTGGCCCCGACACTTATTCAGTCTAAACATTCTAAATGTCAGCTTTTTCCTTGTATTCTAGCTAATATACTGGAGACAAATCAGTTTGCACTCATTATTTCTTCTAAAGAGACCCATTTATGGAGATGTCTTCAATAAATGTCTCGGTAATATAAATTTGAATAAAGACAAAAGAACAATTTTGAAAGATAAAGATCGATAAAGATCATTGCTATTCCCAGACAAATCAAACAACAAGTAGATAACTCTATAGGGAGCAATGTAAATGCAAAAAACATCCAAGTAAAGAGTATCCTTTATCAGTTATTTCAGCTGCCTGGTTGTAATGAAGGCCATGTTATTATAAATACTTCTCTTCTAAACTAAGTGATTCCATGAGATTTAGCAAGGCAAAAATAGATATCTGTGCTCATCTGTGATCTTCAGGAAATTCACAGCTACTTCTTTAAGGTGTTTTTAGTCCGCTTTTAGTTTCTCACTGTTCCAGTCTGCCAGTGATAGGCAATAAATTATATTAATCCCCCCTATGCTGGGTCTGTTTTGCCAGTGATGATAATTGGTAAGTGATCTCCCTGTCCTTATCTCAACCCTTGAGCCTTTTCCATTGTATTTTCTCCTCCTTTTTTATTTGAGAAGGGGCAGAGAGAGAGTGGTTGTGGTGTTCAGCTGCCCAGCAAGGTGAAACCACCACATCATCTGATTTGGTGAGACTTGAGGATGATTTCATTCCCAGTAAGTTACAGCTGTCAATTGTCATTGAATATATTTTTAATAATTAAAAAACAAACAAACAAACAAAAAAAAACCATGCACACATATTCAAAATTGCTTCTCTGAAATTGCTTTATCCTAGTATTTTATAAACATGTTTTTTAGTCTATCTGTATCATGGTCCAAATTATTTATCATGCATCTTTGCAGACTTCAAAATAAAATACAATGATTACTATTTTTTTTTCCCCCTTATAAATTCTGTGATAATTCTGCAGAGGACATTAATGTGCATATTAACACTCATACTGACACAAAGTCAATGCACACTTAAATTGTGAAGTGCTTTTGAAAATGACGTTTTCAGTTACAATTAAAATTTTAGAACTTCTAGCTCTTAGCTTCTATATTTCTTGATGCTTTCGAGATAAATTTCTTGATGATTTTTAGAATGCCGTTGTTGTTAAATGCAGTTGAAATCATGTATCAGAAGTTATATAGCAGTATATATCCCAACATAGAAGTTATCTAAAGTTAGAAGAACTTGCAATATGTAGTTGTTAAAATAACCACTGCAGATGAGTGTTACCTTATATTTACTAATGTATTTTTAACACCAGTTATGAATTTGACTCTTCTGGCTCACATTAGGGTTCTGTGATGCAAATTAAGATTTTTTTTCCACAACATGAACACAAATTCCAACATCCCCCCTCCATCCACCAAGTCTGTTAACACAGGACCATGAGTTAAAGTGCTTAACATCTGTAGCAATAAACATCTGTATTAACAAACATATTCATCTTTAATAAAAACAAAACAAAACACAAAGCTTTACATTTTTACAATATACAGACAAAATATAACTTTTTCACTGCTTTGTTAATCATAATAGGTCACTGCTATATAGTAGTGTACCATGGATGTATTGAGGCATGGAGAAGTATTAACTTACTTATTTACTTAACTGTACTAGATACCGTTCAGTCCAGCAGCTCATGTTTATCAAATAGGTCCATTTTCATTAGAGGCAATGATAAATTCCATGTTAACTTCCAAAATGAAAGTAGTTCAGAGATGCTTCAGCTAATGTATTCTTTTGACTTATTAGACTTATTAGCCATGGCTTGTTAGCTCAAACATAGCACCAACCTAGCAAGAATGAATCTGGCTTGGGTATTGAGCTGGTGAAGTGAGTCATAGTATTCTGCTTAATTTGACTAATTCGTATTCCTGCTAACTCAGGCCTCTCTTACCACACACTTAAGTAGGGTAGATGAATCCTGTACTTTTGCCTAGATTCATAATATCAAATATTGAATGGGTACAAGATGATTTGCTCCACAGTCTTCAGCCTTTCTTAGTGTTTTTCCCCCATTGTAAAAAATATTTGTACCGCTTGATTTCATTGCAAACCTAAAATCATAATAGTGTAAAAGGTTTAACTGTACCTCTGAGATTCGGACAGGATATGGTTGTGCCATTTAAACTGTTTACCCTGAAAAGTTATTGAGATTTATATAGGCAAATGTTACTGAATATTGCTCTAAATGATATTTGAATAAGTTTTGATTCATAGTAAGTTAAATAAAAAAATGGCAAAATCAAGGTAACACCTTATCATAGATCATCAATCATAGATTGATGATCCTGTTTTTAATTCATGTTTTCTTTTTCTCTTTTCAATGAACACTGATCATTTTCACTTTTCAAATGTTGTTACAAATATTGACTTACATCTGAAACAGTCCTCTTTTATAAAGAGGATTGGACAGAGACAAAGAATGGCAAGGCTGAACAGAACATCATATTTTAGTAGATTTTTGTTGGTAGAGGGATGTTGTCTATTTGATAGTGAGAATAGTCCCAAATCACCCTGAAAACTTTAGCCTTTTCCCTAGAAACTCATTTATATTATGCCTTCCTTTATAGGAGTTCCTTTGTATATTTTGTTTTGTTTTGCTTATATAACAAGAGTCCTCTTATCCAAAATCTTTGAAAATTAAAGAAGTATTTGCTGTGACTACAGTGAGCTTTGAATTAGGCATTAACAGTTTCATATGGAACTTCTGACTCAGAAAAAATACTAGGTATGTTTCTAATTTTTGGTATGTATCTCACTTGAATACAGATATTATGAACTAGTTGTGTGATTAAAGTTGAGACCATGGTTAAGTATTAATGATCATGGACCAAAACAGTAAAAGTGTTTGTAGACATTGTGATTTCTAATTCACGCTAATGAGTGGTCAGATCTGTGGTACAAACTCTTTCCAATATAATTCACACAAGCAGCCTTTTGACTTCAATGGATCTGCTCACATGAGCAAGTTATACATATAGTATACCTACAACAGATGAGTGATATAGAGGTTTACCTTCGTATCCTAGCTCCTCTAAAAGCAAAAATGCCATTGGCTAAGCTCCAAAGAATCTCTTGGACAGCTCATATGCTTTCAAATATCTAGATCTCCAGCAAGGGCAAGTCTGTGTAGCTAAGTTCACTTTATTGCAACTATATTGTCTTTCATCTGACAGTGCATATTTACCTGCCTTGAAGAAAGGGATGAGATATATTATAGTTCCAACCTAGGAAAACTTTTGTTCTATTTCTTATCATCAAACATGAGTGATGTCATCAATTACAAGCACTCTCCCAGGTCATGGTTTAAATGTGAAAAAAAAAATCCAGGAAAAAAATCCCTTAAATTAATAATGACACAGTGAAATAAATTTACTTTTCAGAAAACAGTTTTTTTCAGTCACCATCCCCGCATAGCAAAACATGAAGAGAAACAAAGACATTTCAGTATATCACAATGAGCACACCTTCATTAGCAGACTGATACAGTCCCTATTATTTAATGAATCCTTTTAGATATTCATTTTTCAATCAGTATGCAAAACCACACAGTATGCAAAACCACTCTCATTCCAGTGATGTGACCTTTTTATTTTAGACACATAAAGAAATAGCTATATAAGATGTCACAATATTTGAATTCAGGCCTTTTGATTATAACACTCAATATGAATAGCACCAACTTGTGAAAAGAGCTGCAAGAAAAGCTTAAAAATAAATATCCTCAGAACACTTTTTTTTCCTCCCTGTTTTCCTCTCACCTACGCATGAAAATAAATGACAGCCTTAGCTCTGGGTTCTTAACAATCATTCTCAAACCTACCAGAAATTTCTCATAATTATATCTCTTTAGAGGATGTAGTTTGGCTAAATGGAGCCATTTCTGTCTTGGAATAAATTTGATTCAAGAGGCAAACTATACTGAAAATATCAGAAGTTTCCAGGATCTATACTGAGTTATTTGTGTATCCTGTGATGTATTTTAGACTGAAATATGTATTTCAGATTTGAATAATGTGTATTTCAATGCTTTCTGGCTTGTATTGTCAATTGTGCTACTGAAAGTGCTTCTCAGTTGCTCCTTGGTTCTGTGTCTGTGTAAAGCACCATTTCTCTTTGTACACACACATTTCCTGGAAAAGCAAACCAGGACCAAGGTGCAGGCAAGCAGCAGAGTGAGGCTGGAAGAGTTCCTGCAGAATGCAACTGTCACACAGTCTAGACATTGCTGAAATTTGCTTTACTGTGCCAGTGATGAAGACTGTGGGAGTTGTGGCTGAATAGTTTGGAGTAGTCAAAAATAGTTCAGTACACATAAAATGTTGGATTTTAAGGGTGCTCAGTCCTTCAACATATCAATCCTAGAGCTTATGGCAAAAACTGTTCGTGAGATAATAAATTCATTCTTGAATATATTCATGGTATGTGTGTATTGCTTATTACCCACATCCCAAATGTGACTTTTACAGTGGATAAAAATGTTCTTCTGAAATGCATTGGAAAAATGAGTGTTACAAGCCAGTGTGGCTGCAAAGTGATAGCTTTTTTCCTTAGGTCAGAGTAACAATGCTTGAAGTTGGAAGCAGAACATCCAGACTAAGTTTAGACTCCTAACTTTTAATGCCCATCTCTAAAATACAAGGGAACCCATCATATGTGTTTTCTAAAGCACCTGCCTTTCTCTGCTGACTGCATAGGGAGCTCATATTCCTAACATAACCTCCAAAGTTTTTTTTTCCCTGAGCTCCTTCTTGTTAAGATGATGCAAGTAACCATGAATATTGAGATTGTGACCTGCTTCTGTTTAAGTGTTTCCTTATTCCTTGCCTCCATTATAAATTTGGTGGCTAAAGTCATTTTAAAAATGAATATAAGAATTTTCCATGAAGTTTCTTTGGAAATAATGTAATCTGATCTCTTCTGGATCATCTCCCTGTGTATTGTGTCAGAAAGAGGCAAGGAAGAAGAAGCTCCACAGCACGGCCGTACATGTCTCTTCTAATCATTACTGTCACCACAGCTGAGAAAACCAGGAATGCTTTCCCTTAAACTCAAATTTCATGTTTCACATTCAAATTTCACAGCTGATCTATATATGAGCGTTATTATATGTACATGGGAGGTTCATTAGGGACTGATAGAAAATGTGAATAGGATTTTCTATTTATGTGTTAAAGAAGTTGAAGGTATTTTTAATTCCTTATTCCTGTTTCACATTAACTTGTTTTAATGTCAAGTTTATTCTAATAGTGTTATGGTCTGACTAGTGAGAAAGCTTGGTAGTCCTGATGCATTAATTCAGTGAAGATAATTACACGAGTTTAAAGCTTAAGACAATCAGATCCCGGCTTTCTTCTAAATCACTTTGTAAGTGCTAAGCTCTGTTTTCAAGAAGAAAATATGGTAGGAGATTCTGATATATTTGCAATGAGTTCTACCAGGGATTGGTAGATAAAGCAGGTGTTGGGCAGGAAGCACGATTTTCTCATACTGACTTTGTTTTTGTACATATATATTTTTTTTCTGAAGTTGTGGAATATTCAATCCATTTGCACACGGGAGACTTGAAGAAAGCAGATGCCACTGGTGAGGCTTATCTCTGTATTCAAGGAGAGAAGAGTGACTCAGGGAAACGATGGCTTAACTCAAGAAACAGCCTGATCACTTTTGCTAGAGGGCAGGTAAAACAATGAGGAAAAATGTAACTGAATCTGTGAGTGTCTTTTTGTTAAAATGTATGTTTACATACAAGTTTTCATGTATAGAGTATCAAAAATACTCTACTAACTTTTGCATTCCATTTATATATGATTTTCTCTTTTAACTCAGAGTTGATTGTCTTCATAGGTAACATTTTAAGCATTACAGAATGGTAAAGCAATTAAATTGATAAAGTGTTTTGTTTTGTTTTTAATTAAATATACTCTAAATATACTTTAATATATTTTAAATATACTCTAAAAGTTCTTTAATATTCTGAACTTTTAAGGCCAGAGAGGTATCTGTACTTTGCTTTAATATGGCTGACAGAGTATTGCCTTTATTAACTTTCCTGAACAGTAATGTCCTTGTTCCAAGCAGCATTTTATTTTTTCGTGTTTCCAATTTTTCCACACTCTTGCTTTTAAACATTGTAAATATATTCTTGCATTTTTGAGTCTTAAAGGGCTTTTCCTAGAAGAGCAATTCCTAGAGTAGTTATTGACTTAAGAATAAAGAAACTAAAACAAATTTCAGGTCAAACAGAAATATCTATTTCAGATCAAAAGAGAATATCTAGCTGACACTTTATTCATAGAATCATAGAATATCCTGAGTTGGAAGGGACCCTTAAGGATCATCAAGTCCAACTCTTGACACCGCACAGGTCTACCCAAAAGTTCAGACCATGTGACTAAGCGCACAGTCCAATCTCTTCTTAAATTCAGACAGGCTCGGTGCAGTGACCACTTCCCTGGGGAGCCTGTTCCAGTGTGCAACCACCCTCTCTGTGAAGAACTTCCTCCTGATGTCAAGCCTAAATTTCCCCTGCCTCAGCTTAACCCCGTTCCCGCGGGTCCTGTGGCTGGTGTTAATGGAGAAAAGGTCTCCTGCCTCTCGACACCCCCTTACGAGGAAGTTGTAGACTGCGATGAGGTCTCCCCTCAGCCTCCTCTTCTCCAGGCTGAACAGGCCCAGTGCCCTCAGCCGTTCCTCGTACGTCTTTCCCTCCAGGCCTTTCACCATCTTCGTAGCCCTCCTCTGGACACTCTCCAACAGTTTCATGTCCTTTTTATACTGTGGTGCCCAGAACTGCACACAGTACTCGAGGTGAGGCCGCACCAGCGCAGAGTAGAGCGGGACAATCACCTCCCTTGACCTACTAGCGATGCCGTGCTTGATGCACCCCAGGACACGGTTGGCCCTCCTGGCTGCCAGGGCACACTGCTGGCTCATATTCAACTTGCTGTCTACCACGACCCCCAGATCCCTCTCTTCTAGGCTGCTCTCCAGCGTCTCATCACCCAGTCTGTATGTGCAGCCAGGGTTTCCCCATCCCAGGTACAGGACCCGGCACTTGCTCTTATTGAACTTCATGTGGTTGGTGATCGCCCAGCTCTCCAACCTATCCAGATCCCTCTGCAAGGCCTTTCCACCCTCATGCGAGTCCACAATTCGTCCAAGTTTGGTGTCATCAGCAAACTTGCTCAAAATACCTTCTATTCCTACATCCAGATCGTTTATAAAAATATTGAAAAGTACCGGCCCTAAAATGGAGCCTTGAGGGACCCCACTGGTGACCGCCCGCCAGCCTGATGCAGCCCCATTCACCATAACCCTTTGGGCCCTGCCTGTTAGCCAATTGCTCACCCATCGTATGATGTTTTTATTTAGCTGTATGGTGGACATTTTGTCCAGTAGGATCCTATGGGAAACCGTGTCAAAAGCCTTGCTGAAGTCCAAAAAAATCACATCAGCTGGTTTCCCTTGGTCCACCATATGGGTGATCTTATCATAAAAGGAAATCAGGTTAGTTAGGCAGGACCTACCCTTCACAAATCCATGCTGGCTGGGACCAATGACTGCTTTGTCCCCCAGGTGCGCCTCAATAAGTTCGAGAACCATCTTCTCCATGATTTTACCAGGCACTGACGTGAGACTGACAGGCCTGTAATTGCTAGGGTCTTCTTTCTGACCCTTCTTGAAAATCAGCACAACATTTGCCAGCTTCCAGTCTACTGGGACCTCTCCAGATTCCCAGGATCGTTGAAAAATAATTGAGAGAGGTTCCGCGATGACGTCCGCCAGCTCTTTCAGCACCCGGGGATGAATCCCATCCGGACCCATGGACTTGTAGGGATCCAGGTGGAGTAGCAAATCCCGCACACGTTCAGGGTCGGTTGGGAGTTTGTCATCCCCACCGTCCCGGTCCTCCAGCTCAGGGCACCCTGGGTCCCGAAGCCCATCATCGGCATTGAAGACAGAGGCAAAGAAGGCGTTAAGCGTCTCTGCTTTGCCTATGTCATTGTCTGTGAGGAGACCTTCCCTATCAAGGAGCAGTCTGGTCTATGTTCAGGTTTGGAAGAATTTGGAACTTTAAAGGGCTTTTCTATATCCTAGGCTATGGCACCTTAGTCACCTTCTTCTATAGAAATGATCTTATTAACAGCTATTTGGAATTTCGTCTTTTAACAGATTTCTTCATTCCAACAATAAACTTGTTCCCAGATGGCTAATTCTCTGTTCTTAGCATTTTTTTTTATTATTTTTTTTTTTTACTTGACTCTTGTGATCAACATGGTCCTCACAATAGCATGAATTTTTGTAAGTCGTACTTCACAGCAACTCTGGAATCAACAACACGTTTTTATTGTTTGCCTTCTCAACCCAAAGCAGATCTCCAATTTTTGTCTTCAAATTACATTTTCAACCCAATAAAGACAATTTCTCTGTCTACACCAGGATAGCTCATGAAGTCATAAGAGATAAAAGAGACTTACTTGTGGAGGTTTTGCACTTGTTTTCCCAAGAGATTAAACAAATCTATTCATGAATATCATGTTTACAAACCTGGTTTCTAAGGCCCAGTTCAAAAAAGCCAACAAATGCATGCTTTAAGCTATCTGTGTCCCCAGTGCCGGTGTGAGCTGATTTATGTTAACTTTCCCATTAATAGTCAAGAAAGATGACTGAGCAAAGAAGAAAACAAACATGTAAGGTCAAGAAGGTGATTATACTAAGATTTGCAGTAGGGAAGAAGGGAAGATACCATGAAGCATGTTTATCATGCAGTTCTAGTGTATGATAAAAATCTATCATATAAATGGCTTCAGTGAAAAATCCTTATTCCAATAGCACACTGGTTAAAATCTTCCCAAAATACTATTCGTTTCCCATTTACCTAATTCCCGCTAAATTATCTGTGATTTTTAGTGAAAGTCAATTGCTTCACATTTTCAGAATTATTGAACACCTGTAACTTTCATTAAGAGTTAGCTTCTGGATCAAAGTAACTTTCAACACAAGTAGAAATTGAGCTGGTTTGGTTATTTTAGTCTATGAAAGTACTAGACATGAGCACTTTACTGCTAGAATGTTTATTTAATGTTTTAAAAATTACTTCTTGGTAAGTACAGCAACATTTTGAAATTGATAATTCACAATATTCACTGGTACAGAAAATACCAGTTATCACATGTACTGTTTAATTATGAACTCAAAGAGAGTAGAATAGCATGAATGAGATAAATTTACTTCCATTAAAACACAGAGCAATGCACAAAGCTAAAATGATAAATATTCAAAAGCAGATACATACTAAGTTTAACTAAAATATATTTTAAATTATTTTCACATTGCAGGTGGATGTTTTCAAAATCAGAGCAGTATACCTTGGCAAGTTGAACAAAGTTCTTGTTGGATTTAAGAGTCCAAAAAAAGGTCAGCAATTTTTTTCGGTAAACTTGTAGTAAAATTAATTTAGATGATCAAATTTAAGGAATCCTGGAACTTCAGAAATATCTTAAATTTAAGATTAAAAATCATAAATGTTCATTTTTTTTTAATTTTAGAAAAAATGAAATTACTCTCAATTTCTTGCTGTTCATTATTTCTGTTGGACCATACATGTCAAGTTTCTAACTTGGTTTCACTAAAATAGGCAAAACATTCCTATCAAATACAATGACACTGTAAAATGGTAAAATTATATGTGAAGCTTTTCTCCATAGAAGTTACTATGTATTTTTGATTACTGTCAACTAAGCCTTTATTTTTCACAAAGCAATATGACTTCATGCTTTTGCAATTTTGACATTTTTTCTTCCTTTCCATTTTTGGATGATGGATATTTTCATTTTTAAGGGAGATTTTTTTTTTGTTAGTTAGTTAGTTTGTTTGTTTCCAGTACTTCATTACTGCTTTTAAGTAAAGAAAAGAAAATCAGTCCATCAGATTAGGAACTGGAACATGGAAGGAAGGCTGTTCTAGCCTCATATTTTTTTCTTCTAATCTCATTAGAAACATATTCTTTCTTATGGGATTCTTAATAAGTGAGGTTGAGTGGCAGATAAAAAGGCTGCATTTTCTGCAGCATTTTTTTTCTTGTCCTCCTTCCAGCTCAACAGCAACTCTTAGTGTTAAGGAAATTGCTTACCTCTTAAATAGCAACAGCAAGGAGCATCATGAATTGATATTTTCTTCAATACTTTGGCTACAGTTTTGGCACAACAGTCTTTAGAGGAAAAATAAGAGGTTCTGCAGATATACCAGTTGTGGAGTTAATGTCAATAATGCAGATAAGTCTTTTCCAGTGCAAGACTTGGAGTATAACCAATTTTACCAAGACTCAGAGTTCTGAGCCTTCAAACACGTTGTTTCCAGAGAATCTACAAAATAGCCTCCATCAAGAGAAATCCTTCAGCTAAGTTTGAAGCTTATTAGATAGCATATATCTTTGCCAGAAAGGAAGTTGTGTTTAGTGGAAAATTTACAGACCAGGAGGCCAACTGCATCCTGGGCTACATCACCAGAGGAGTGACCAGCAGGTCAAGGGAGGTGGTTGTCTCCCTCTGCTCTGCCCTTGTGAGGCCCCACCTGGAGTGCTGCATCCAGGTCTGGGGCCTGCAGCACAAGAAGGAAGTGGACCTGTTAGAGCGCTACAAAGTGCTGGAACACCTCTCCTATAAGCTAAGAGCTGGGGATGTTCAGCCTGGAGAAGAGAATGCCCCTGTAGTAGCCTTCCAGTACCCAAAGGGGGGCTACAAGAAAGCAAAAGAGGGACTCTGTCACGGAGTGTAGTGATAGGAGAAAGAGAATGGTTTTGAATTTAAAAAGTTCAGCCTGAAGAAGAAAAGGCTCCAGGTTGACCTCATTGCAGCTTTTCAATATTTAAAGAGGGCTTATAAAAAAGATGGAGATCAACTTTTTGCTCAGTCAGACAATGACAGGACAAGGGGGAATGGTTTTAAACTAAAAGAGGAGAGATTTAGATTAGAGATTAGGAGGAAATTCTTCACTCAAAGGTTGGTGAGGACTGGAACAGGTTGCCCAGAAAAGTTGTGGATGTCCCATTCCTGGAAGCGTTTGAGACCAGGTTGGATGGATCTTGGAAACCTGATCTAGTGGCATCTCTGCCACGGCAGGGAGGTTGGAACTAGGTGATCTTTAAGGTCCCTTCCAACCCAATCCATTCAATGTATTTATATGGTAGAAATCCTGATATACTGTTTTCTTTTAGGATATTTATAATATCATTTCATTTGTGGGACCTCTATGCCTTCCCATCCTTTTGGGCACTAATAGATCTAATTTGTCCAGTTGTTTATTTTCACAAGGTCTGAAAAAAAAAATTAAGAATTCTTCACTGTATCGAATATACTAGAGAGTAGGAGAACAGACAGATACGTACACACACAGTCAATATATTTTCAGAAGTCTTGTTTCCTTAAAAAGTCAGACAAAAGAAAACATTTTATTGATTTTCTAAAGATAGAAAATTATGACTGCATGCACAGAACATTTTGTTGCTTAAAAGGTATAAATTAATAATGTTCTGTTTATTTTCAATCAGATGAGTGGTTCTTGGAAAAAATTGTTATAAACGAAGTCAGCTACCCTTTTTCTTCTCACGTCTTTGCTCACAATGACTGGATCAATAAATGCTCTAAGAAAGATTTTGTAGAAGTGGTAATTCCGCTCAAAGGTAATGCCAACAGAAATGTCTTCAATTTATGTGAATCACTATTGCATGGTAAAGCAGAATAAAGTCAGCACAATGCTATTTCACAGTGTAGCCAGACTGAACAATGGTATACCGATGTGTGAGTGGCTGGGGCCAGGCCCAAGGCAAATCATGTCTTCTGAAAAAAAAAAAAAAAAAAAAGAAGAAGAAGGAAGAAATCATGCCTGGGATGGAAAAGGTGGGAACGGCAATGCTGCAGAGCTTGTTCTTGCTGCTGCCAGAGGAGGTAGTAATGAGTAGTCTATCCTTTCAATGGTTGGCATCACCCTTGGTGATTAGCAGCAAGTGCTGGCAGCATGTATTCTGTCCTTGGAACAAAGCAAAGAAGATAGGCCTGGCACTTGCACAAATGCCACATGTGGATTTGTGAGGCTGCTAGCCTGGTTTTGCACACCTTCACAGGGTTACAATAAGTAATAGGGCTTTTTGTGACTTGCTTGTGCTGGATCCAGCCCTACGAGGCAAAGAAATTTTATGTTATGGCTCATACTATCTTATAACTTAGGCATGGATTCTGAATATATGTTTGTTCCCAATGCAGAAATGTCTGTGACATCTCTTCCTACAAAACAATTTGATACTAAAAGTAGAGGACGATGGCAAATGTGGGTGCACTGTACACAAGTACCAGAAGATGTGCCTGATATTCAAGTTGTTGTATTTGGAAGAAAAGGGAAATCTCCTGCACAGAAAGTTCAGAACCTGAATGACAATCCGTTTTTGGTTAGCTTCTTTTTTTTATTTTACACAAATCTTACCAATGCTTGCCAGTAAAGTAACACTTGTAAGCTCTATATGTGAAGTTGTGTGGAATTAATTTTTGTTTGACAGAGTTAATGTTTACACCCCCGTATCTTAAATAAACAGCACTTGAAGTTCTTGCATAGGGGGTGATACATATGACTTACTAAAGCTCTCTTTTTGGGTCAATTGCAACATTGGCATGAAAAACCTTACTAAATTTGAACTAAGGCTAGTAGTCTTTAACAGTAAGTCAATAACTAAAGAACTTATCTAGTACTTACTTAGTACTTCCTTTGCTTTTTATTTCACAAACCTCATCTAATCTGTTTTCACTACTCAGAAGCTATGTATCTTTACCATGAGCTTGGGCCTGGTCAAATACCAATTCTGTAATTTATGCATTAAATTAATGGCACATTGATTGAATGGACAGGTGATTGAAACTGGGCCACCCCTTTTCATAAACATTTTTATTCTTAAACATGAAAATTCAGCCATTACTCATCTTCTGGAAATAGGCAATAAACATCATTCTCCCCCCACCCCCCTTTTTTTTTTCTAACAGTTGACTGTTGGAGATATTGGAGATATAACAAAAGTTTCCTTTGTGTTATCCAGTCCATGTTTGCGAAGAGGAATTAAACTTCACAAGGTATTCCAAATGCACTACATATAAACATAAAATACTCTGCTTACTACTAGTATAAGTAGCTGTTGTTGAAGACAGATTGGTAGCTTCGGCTTTGCACCACATTGGCAGGGCCACACATCTTGTGGCTGTTACCTTATGTCTACAGATGATTGTCTGCAGCTTCCAGATCTCTCTGAGGGCAGACCTACCTTACTTCTGCCTACTGACACACATATAGCTATACCGATTCACTGATGTGCAGATCCATACTGCATGGTTCACCAGGACGTGAAGGGCAGCATTTTCTGCTGATGTTAGAAGATGCTAATCCCTGCATGGAAATACTGACAACCTCCTCACACAGAGCAGCCTAATTGTGGAAAGCAATTAAACTGATGCTTTTTTTATTTATTCAGTACAACACATTCATCAGTGGACCTTGAACGTCTGACTGAGATTTAATATGTACTTAAGGTCTCTCATGTAAAGGGATGGTGAAATGATTTAATGTTGTCAATATTATGATTCAAGCAGATTTTAAATGTATACCTTTCCTCAGGTGTGTAGGAAGATTGAATAGAAGGGTGTTGGTCCTGATTACACTTGGGCTTTGGGGAAAAAAAAAAAGCTTGGGTGTTAATGCAAAGAGAAGTTGTGTTAATGAACTATTCCTGGAGGCAGGTGTCTAAAAAGTATTGTGTACATAGCACTGAATAATTCTCAAGACAGTAAAATTATGGTTTTCTGAACTGGGCCACACAGTTCCTTAACCCTACTGCAGATTTAAACAAAGGGTGATTCCCTAGATCAATAAACAGTCCAGAAACTGTTCTGATGGGAAACTCTAGAGACAGCTGCATTCCAGGGTAGAAGCTGAATGAGCTTATGATATTCGAGGGGACATTAGGTCTAAGTTTATGAGCTCCACTGAGGGTAGAGGAGGAGTTTATCTTGTTCATATTCTCTCCCAACATATGTTTGTCAGCTAATTTTGTAGTCAGCTAATTCTCATTTAAAAAATACCTTTCCAGGCCATTTGATAAAACATTCCAAAGACTGACACTACCCTCACAACATCCATTACATGATTAAGTAATGTAAGATTTTAGTGCTCAGAATAGGTGGTTCAGAAAATGGCAGAAAATTCATAAAAGTCATAGTTTGCTATCTGCTTTCTTTACAAAGACAACCCTCTGCAAATGGCTAAGTGATTTTTGTTCATACTTTTAAATACTTCAGTAGTTATTTAATAAATGGTTTATTAGTAGCTATACATTTTTACTATCTGCAAGTCAATGGCTTGCTATAGACCTGTGTAGTCTCTTCTACTGGTGCACTTACAACTCACAACATTAGCCACAGTGAGATATACTGCTTGTGCCAGTAATGTGCTTTTAACATCTATTACTCATTTATCAGTCTGTTTATAAATTATTTATATATGGAATCTTAATCTAAAATATAAGAGTGTTGGTTTGGTTTTAATAGAACTCTTATAGTGCAGTAAAAAAAAAAAAAAAAAGATAAGCTTTATAGAAATCGAAAGTCTATTGGAGTCAGTCAGTATGTGTAATTTCACTATGAATCAGTGGTCAAGCCAAGTTCCAGTTGAAAAGAGCAAAGAATTGTCTTCCTTATTTTCTCATTAAATGAAAGAAGTAATAGGCAAAATTTCAGAAATCTCACAAAACCACAGAGTACAGATGCAACTGCAAAAGATAATATAGAGATAAAATCTCTACATTCCTTTTGCTAATCTCTTGTCTATTCTGATTTTTACAATAGCATCAGAATACCAGAAATTTTCCAGCTGATCTATGTTTCACTGTATGCTTTTTAGGAAATGATCCAAGCTTAGCTAGAATGTGTATATTTCCTGTAACTTTTGAAGACTTAGATACTAGAGAAAACAAAAAAATTGCTTAAAAGCCGTCTCTCCCTTTCCAAAACAAAACAAAAATTACTTTTACTTTCATAAAGTAAAATGTAGATAATATATGATTTGAGATAAAGATGCAATCTTATGACTAATGACTAACAAGAATTTGTCAGGTACATTTTACTGCATAAATTTACACTTTTTTTTTTTCTTTTTTGAGGGGGACAGTTTCTGTTATGTTTATGTAGTTATAATTATATTATATAGTTGACCCTTTGTCTACTTTTACTACCAAAGGACTTTGTGGTACTCGATATTTAATTAGGGATGTTTATACTGATAGAAGTTAGGGAGGATATCCGTGTGTGAAAAGAATATAGACATTTAGTAAGGATATTCAATTACTGAAGGTGCAAAAATGGATACACAACACACTGCAATTTCAGTGGAATTTAATACTGTCTAAAAAATCCCACTCTGTTTACTCAAACTACTAACAGTTTGGTTCTGGAAATCATCATAGGAAATTGTTTACATTCATCTGGAAGCTTTTTGCCTGATCTTATGAAGCACTGAGCACATGGCATAAGCAGAAATGGAAAATATTCAGTAATTATATTTCTAGGAACAAGTCTGCCATTTTTTTTAAACTTTAAACTCTAAAATTCCTAATAAATTATATAATTCAATGGTATAATTATGTATGCATTTCACAGCCTACACTTGAAGTCTATGTAAGGAAACACATATTCAAAAGTCAGGATTTCCAAACAGTGGTATGTGTATCCTGTATGATGAGCCACAAGCTTCTGTTGCTGCTGCAGGTGCCAGCAGAGGTAGTAAGTCACCATAGTAATTTTGGAAATTCCTGCCTAAAGGTTTCAATTACAAGTGACATTAAGTTTTCCCTTTCCCTTTCCCTTTCCCTTTCCCTTTCCCTTTCCCTTCCCCTTCCCCTTCCCCTTCCCCTTCCCCTTCCCCTTCCCCTTCCCCTTCCCCTTCCCCTTCCCCTTCCCCTTCCCCTTCCCCTTCCCCTTCCCCTTTCCCTTCCCCTTCCCCTTCCCTTTCCCTTTCCCTTTCCCTTTCCCTTTCCCTTTCCCTTTCCCTTTCCCTTTCCCTTTCCCTTTCCCTTTCCCTTTCCCTTTCCCTTTCCCTTTCCCTTTCCCTTTCCCTTTCCCTTTCCCTTTCCCTTTCCCTTTCCCTTTCATTCTCCTCTCTTTCCTTTTACTTTTCCTCTTGTCCTGTATATAATAATTTTATACAAAAAGATTCTGATTTCTTAAGTCATTTCTGCAGACTTGCAGTTATTAGCTATGTATCACATTCAGTCCTGAATGTTTTAGCACCAGAAATATGTCTGCATATGCTTGATACTTTATTATTCTGTATTTTATGAATGGCTCTAGAATAAAACTCATGACCTAGGTTGCCCTCCTGTGAGCCTGATCTCTGCATTAACTGCATCAGGAGCTAGGAAAGCAGGATCCCAAAGCCATGCTTCTTCAGTTGGTTTGGAGGTTCTAAGTTCACAGATTTTGAACCTAATTTACCAGTCTCCACTGGAGTATTTAAAGTTAGGAGGGATTAATCTGGACATGAGCTCTCACTTAATATTGTAATTCATTCTTGAAATGAGACCTAATTTCTTCCAACTTTGAAAATCCTAGCTGTGACACAGCAAGTCACATCTAAACAAATAAAAAACAGCAAAACAATTATTTTATTTATATGGGCAAATTTGAAATTCTGAAATTGCAAGTATGTATGTATCAATTTAATCTGTATTCTTCACTTGGTTCCTTGCAAACAGGCCCTATGTCTGTGTCAATACTCCATGAGGAATACAGCTATTAACAACAGGCTTCAGAATCAGGGGCTTGCAGCACCCACTGTAGCTCTCCTTAGGCTGATAGCTTTTATAAACTGTCTGTGTAAAAATAGGAGGAAATGTCGGTTTCTACAGGGATGGAAACAAGAAACAAAATATTTCAGAGAAGGACATTTGTTTCTGCTTCTGCCTGCAGCTTCGGCTAAAAGACCTGGACACTAAACAAGACTTGGGTTTTTTCACTGAAGCCCAGTGTCTGTTTGGAGAAGATGGATCTGAGACTGTGACAGAGCTAGCAGCAGTCAGACCAGACAAAGCACCACTCAGAGGTATGTTGGTGAACAAGAAATAAATACACAAGCAAGTACACACACAAACTTCCACAAAGTTGTGAACTACCTAATGGAATGAGCACGAGTAGGACTATGAAGCATTTTATAATAAAAAAAACTCACTGAAAATTATTTTTAAACGTTCAGTCAAAGTACTTGGGTCTTTAATAATATGTATGGTTCACATATTTTTTCTGGTTTAAACTAGCTGATAAATTGTGTTCACTAGGCTAAGTACCAGTTTGAAAGTCTGAAAAATACATAAAGCCCAGTTAGTATATTTTTGCTGCAATCTTCAGAAACAGATACTTATACTATGTGAGGGAGGAAATCGCAGATTTAAAAAAGGCATATGCAAATTCATAATGTCATGATTCACAGAAGGAAAAAAAGCAACATTATTTTTGAGGTTTTATTCAAACCCCATTTCTACTGCAGTAAGTCACTGTTCCATTTAATCACTGTATTTAAAATATAACATCTCATTTTGTTCTGATTACATTATAGAAAATATTTAGCAAAGATCATTCATTATACTCAATGAACAGAAGTCTTCTCAGTTAAAATATTTGAAACTTTTTACATTTGCTATCTAACTAGATCTTAATAGTCTGTTATAATATTTAATTCTTCACATAGTTCACCAAACCCATATAGAAAAAATCGTGTCTTGCTATCTCAAGCAGTATTTATTACATAACTCATCAGCAAAAAGTCATGGCAAGCTGTTCTTTGTGGTGAATAATAATAATAATAATAGTAATAATAATAATAATGATAATACATAACCAAATAAATAGCTGAGCCATTTCTCCTGAACAAATTAATTGATGCTGGCCATAATTATCAAATTGCCAGGCAAAAACAGAATGCAGCTGATCCAGAAAAAAAGAGTGGATTTAATCTGTGTTGTATCTGTGTTTATCCTTTGGTACAACACTATTACATTGGTATATCCTTACTCAATTTTGAATTCCCACAAGAATTTAAAGCTCATTAAAAAGCCTGACATAATCAGTGAGATCCTTTTAGCTGATTTCGGTGACCACTGGATAAGATTCCGCAACTAAGATGATGTTTTTCTCATTTGTAACAGTAAACATGGATTGTTGTGTTGATTTACAAAGGACACTTCATCTTTAATGCTGTACTGTGTTGTTGTGAGGTAATTAGCAAGCTATATGAAACTCACACAAAACATTAATGTCAATTATGAAAACTTCTTTCCTTGGTCTTGAAATCAATCTTTCACCTAGAATATATTGATTTATAATGATTGTTAATTACATGGCTAAGTTTGCTGATTTGGTAACATCTTATGTCATTGATTTGGTAATGTGTCGCTGATTTCTCGTGACAGAAATTCTTTACTCAGTCAGTGTTCATACGGGAACATTGCCTGCATCAGGGACTGATGCAGACATATTTATCACAATATTTGGAGAGCAGGGAGATTCCTGCAAAAGAAGACTAAACCACTCACATTTTGAAAGAGGACAGGTTAGTACTGAGTTATGTTCCTTACCTGTTTACTGTGTTTCATTTATTGCTTTCTTCCAAAATCATATTTCTTTTCAATTATAAAATACAAGCACTGATTTTACACTGTAGTAACCTGTGGAAAAGATGTGTTGCTTACTAAGAATGGACATTTTACTTGAATTTGAATTGTAGTTTAAGAAAAGTTCAAGTTGCAATAAATTAAAAAGCCACAAACCATTAGTAATTTTTCTTAGAAACTGGAATTAAACCCATTGATGTATAAAATTCTGTGCCTTTATTTCCAGTTGTTTGTGAATTTTACTTACCTATGAATATTAACGTGATATGATGTGACTTCTTCCGGTGACAGCTTCTTTAAAATCTGCTTTGTAAAAATATGTTCTGATACAGGTTAAAAAGAGTTTTCAAATGTGTTAACTATTATATTCTAATTAACCTATTTATAAGTAGAATCATAAACAGGTAAAACTGCTTGTAAACATACTGTAACTGCTCAACATACTGTAACTAGTAGAGAATTTCTGGTCAACCTGTGCCAGTTACAATATTAATGACTATATCTATACAATGTGTTCACACATACCCTGGAATCAGTCTGGGTATGACTAGATAAGATTTTAATAAGACCTTTCAATTGATCTCTGTGCAATGAAACAGGATCCCCCATACTTGTTTCATACTTTTCTTAAGATTTCTTGTGATTGAGATACCATAGATTTCCTAGGCAATCTGTTCCACTGCTTTGCTAGCTTTGCCCTTAGACAATTTTTTCTTTATTTGCATTACAATGTCAAAATATTTTCTCAAGAATAAAAGCATGGTAGGTTTGCCATATTGATTCAGCACAAATCTCCAGTCCAGACTCATGTTTCTGCTGGCAGCCGATTGCTGGCTTCCAGGTAAGACTATATAAAAAAGAGAAACATAGTATATACTCACCAGGCTGCTCTTCCAGCCTGTAGTTTTTGTCAGTTAAATATTTTCTTGATCCAGCCACAACATCCTTGTGTTCAATAGTCACTGATAATTTGTTTCATAAATTAATGTAATTTCCTTTTAAACATGTGATGAGCATCCACAATTTCCTGTGGTAGTATGGACCACACTTTAACTACAGCCCATGTAACTTTCCACATACCAGTTCCATCTGATTTCCATTCTTTTGCTGGATGACAGTGTGAATAATTTTTTCCCTGTCACCCAATCTTTGCCATTCTTGTTTTTATAGAACTCTATTCTGTGCTCACTTGTTATGTCTCTGGGTTGTTTATTGTTTCTTGAGCAGAAGAACACATCTTTATCACCCTAGTTAACACTGCAAGTCATGTAATCATAAAATGGTTTTGGTTGGAAGGGACCTTAAAATTCCTTCCTCCTAGTTCCACCTCCCACAAGACCATGTTGCTCAAAGGCCCATCCAACCTGGCCTTGAACACTTCCAGGGATGGGGCATCCACAGCTTCTCTTGGCAACCTGTGCCAGTGTCTTACTACCCTCTGAGTAAAAAAATTATTCCTAAAAATCTAATCTAAATGTTTCTTAGTTTAATAACATTCTCTTTCTCCTATCACTACACTCCGTGACAGAGTCCCTTTTGCTTTCTTGTAGGCCCCCTTTAGGCACTGGAAGGCCACTACAAGGTCTCCACAGGGCCTTCTCTTCTCCAGGCTGAACATCCCCAGCTCTCTCAGCCTGTCTTCATAGGAGAGGTGCTCCAGCCCTCTGATTATCCTTGTTGCCCTCTGGACCTGCTCCAACAGCCCCATGTCCTTCTTGTGCTGGGGGCCCCAGAGCTGAACACAGCGCTACAGGTGGGGTCTCACAAGAGCAGAGTAGAGGGACACAATCACCTCTCTTGCCCTGCTGGCCATGCTTCTTTTGATGTAGCCCAGGAAATGATTGTCTTTCTGGGATGCAAGCACCCACTAACGTCTCATGTTGAGCTATGATTCTATGATTCTATGATTCTCATCAACCTACACCCCTAAGTCCTTCTCCTCAGAGCTGCTTTTTTAATATCTTTTTTTTTTTTTTTACTTAAGTAATGTATTTGCAACCTCTTTAAAATTTTGTAGACTCCTCCTCTGCTTCTGTTTTTCCTTCGTTGTAATAGATCTCTTAGCTCAGCTCTAGGTATTATATTCAAAAAACTGTTGCTGTGAATGGTCTGAGTGATATGGTGGACTGTGCACTTTAATGCGGGACACCTATATAGTAGTTTACCTGACTTTTTGAATGTGTCATTTCACATTCCTAATGACCCGCATTGCCCATTTTAATATGAAGATAACTAATACTTTAGAGAAGAGTGAAAAGAGGTAAAGGTATATATAATGAAGCTTACCCCTCCTTTAATTTACTACTGAGGAAAATGACATAAGCCATGTCATTAAGCAAATATGCTTAATTTACCCTTTTCTTAGAAATAATATAGTGCTATATTCCTTCCTAAAAAAAAATAAAAAAAAAAATAAAAAAAATCAGTGTCCTATTACCTACTGAAATTCATAGAATCATAGAATATCCCAAGTTGGAACGAACCTACAAAGATCATCAAGTCCAACTCCTGGCTCCACACACTCTACCCAAAAATTCAGACCATATGACTAAGAGCATAGTCCAAATGTTTCTTAAACTCCAACAGGCTTGGTGCCATGACTATGTCCCTGGGAAGCCTGTTCCAGTGTGTGACAACCCTCTCAGTGAAGAACCTCTTCCTGATGTCTAGCCTAAACCTCCCCTGTTGCAGCTTGACACCATTCCCATGGGTCCTATCACTGCTCACTAAAGAGAACCTGACCCTCCACTCCCCCTCATGAGGAAGCTGTAAACTGCAATGAAGTCTCCCCTCAACCTCCTCTTTTCCCCCTCTCCCCTCAGCCACTCCTCTTACGTTTTCCCCTCTAGTCCCTTCATCATGTACCCCTTCTCTGGACACTCTCCGATAGTTTAACACCATTTTTATACTGTGGTGCCCAGAACAGCACACAGTACTTGAGGTGAGGCTGCACCAGCGCAGAGTAGAGCGGAACAATCACTTCCCTCGACCAACTAGCAATGCTGTGCTTCATGCACCCCAGGATACGATTGGCCCTCCTGGCAGCTGGGGCACACTGCTGGCTCATATTCAACTTGCTGTCAACCACAACCCCCAGATCCCTCTCTGCGGGGCTGCTCTCCAGTGTCTCATTGCCCAGTCTGTACATATAGCCAGGGTTGCCCCGTCCCAGGTGCAGGACCCGGCACTTGCTCTTGTTAAACTTCATGCAGATGGTGATCACCCAGCTCTCTGATCTGTCCAGATCTCTCTGCAAGGCCTTTCCACTCGACAGAGACAACAGCTTCTCTCGGTTTAGTATCATCAGCAAATTTGCTCAAAACACCTTCTAGCCCTACATCCAAATTATTTATAAAAACACTGAAGAGAACTGGTCCTAAAATGGAGCTTTGGGGGACCCCACTGGTGACAAGACACCAGCCTGATGCGGACCCATTTGCCACAACCATTTGAGCCCTACCTGTCAGCTAGTTGTCTGCCCCTCATCATTCATCACACTCATGTGATGTTTTTGTTTAGCTGTATGCTGGACGTTTTATTATGAAAGGGAAGATGATTTGTCCATAGTTTTTCTATCAAAAGTAATTGGCTATATTTGTCTTTCCTCTTCTGCTTTTTCTTATAGTTTCTTGCAATCTTTTTTTTTTTTTATTTTTCCCTCCAGATTTCATTGTTTGCAGAATCCTGTTGCTTTAGTCCAAACTGTGTTATAGGTTCGGACAAGTCCAAACTGTGTTATAGGTAAAGGTTTGTGGTGTTGATTACCTGGATGATATTATTATAAATAATTAATTAATATATATATATATATATATAATAATATATTATATTATATTATTAATATATTATATTAATATATTTATTATTTATATTAATGTAATTATTATGTTTATTATTATAATTATTATATTTATATTAATATAATTATTAATATATTATAATAATATAATAATATATAATATATAATTAATATTAATTAATAATTAATAATTAATAAAGGACAAAAAAGTACATAGTCTGTGGCATAACCTGGAACAGAGATTTAAAAAGAAATAATTTATATTTAAATTATGAACATTAATAGAGAGTCAGTGACACAGCAGTTAATGTTAAAGAAATCAGAGACACTATATTGAGCAGTAGAAAAAAATGTTGGTTATAGAATCATAGAATGGCTTGGGTTGGAAGGGACCTCAAAGATCATCTAGTTCCAACCCCCAAACAGATCTTTCCAAGTAGATCCTTTGATCTGTTTGGGTGATCTGTTTGTTTGTTTGTTTGTTTGTTCGTTTTTTCTTTCTGTGAACAATGAAAGTTTTCTTCCGCTTAGATATTTTGTGTATTCACATTCTTTGTAATGCAATAGTTTATTGGGAAAGGGGTGAGGAGTGAGATGACAAAGTGTTCTGATGATACTGATATTTAAGGCAGCGAGAATGAAAGTTGGTGGCAGAAACTACAGAAGGACTTCACTACATTGATTGCCTAGGTAATAAAATGGCAGATGAAATTCATTGTAGCTGAGTGTAAAAGAGTGGATGTGAAGGGAACACACCTGTAAATTTGCATGCAAAATGATGGTCTATGAAAAAGCTGCTTTTCTCCTGTGAGGAAGGTGATCATGACATTATGATAACTCCAAAATGGTGTCAGCTTCATGTTCAGTTGATGTGAAACCAAACTAAAACAGAACAAACCAAATCATAGAATCATAGAATATCCCCACTTTGAAGGGATCCACAAGGATACTTTAGTCCAACTCCTGGCTCCACACCAGACCACAAAAAAATCAAACCGTATGTCTGAGAACATTGTACAGACACTTCTTGAACTCCATCAAGCTTGGTGCTGTGACCACTTACCTGGACAACCAGTTCCAGTGCTTGACCACCCTCTTGGTGAAGAACCTTTTCCTAACATCCAACCTGATCCTCCCCTATCACAGCTCCATGCTGTTCCCTCAGGTCCAGTCACTGTCACCAGAGAGCAGAGATGTCCTTCCTCTCCCCTTGTGAGATGAGATCTTTACTCAGTCTCCTCTTCACCAGGCTGAATAAACCAAGTTACCTCACCCACTCCTCATACGTCTTGCCCTCTGGACCCTTCACCATCTTCATAACCCTCCTTTGGACACTCTCTAAATAGTTTTGTCCTTCTTATCTGGTGGTGCCTAAAACTGCACACACTACTTGAGGTGATGCCACACCAGTGCAAAGCAGAGTGGGACAATCACTCCCCTTTGACCAGCTAGCAATGCCATGCTTGATGCACCCCAGGGTGCAGTTGGCCCTTTAGGCTGCCAGAGCACACTGTTCAACTTGCCATTGATCAAAATCCCCAGATCCATTTTCATGGGGCTGTTCTCCAGCCTCTCATCTCAGAATCCCAGAATCACAGAATGGCCAGGGTTGGAAGAAACCTCTGAAGATCATTTAGTACAATCCCCCTGCTGAGGACAATGGTATGCATGTGGTTTTTGATTATCTCCAGAGAAGGAGACTCCACGACCTCTCTGGACAACCCGTTTCAGTGCTCTGTCACCCTCACAGTAAAGTGCCCTCTTATATTCAACCAGAACCTCCTGTACTTCATTTTGTGCCCATTGCCTCTTCTCCTCTTGCTGGACACAGCTGAAAAGAGACTGTCTCCATCCTCTTGACAGGCTCCCCTCAGATATTTATACACAATGATGAGGTCTGCCCTCAGTCTTCTCTTTTCCAGGCTAAAGAAGCCCAGTTCTCTCAGCCTGTCCTTGTATGACAGGTGCTCCAGTCCTCTAATAATCCTTTTAGCCATCCTCTGAACTTGCTCCAGTAGTTCTATGACCCTCTTGTGCTGGGGAGTCCAGAACTGGACACAGTACTCCAGGTGTGGCCCCACCAGGGCTGAGTAGAGGAGGAGGATCACCTCCCTTGACCTGGTGGCAACACTCTTCTCAACACTCTTCTGAATGCACCCCAGGATACTGTTGGCCTTCTTGGCCACAAGGGCACGCTGCTGGCTCATGGTCAGCCTGCTGTCAACCAGGACTCCCAGGTCCCTCTCTTCAGCACTGCTCTCCAGCAGGTCAGCCCCCAGCCTGTTCTGGTGCCTGTGGTTATTCGTCCCTACGTGCAAGACCATGAACTTGCCCTTATTCAACCTCATGAAGTTCCTCTCAGCCTGAACCTCCACCCTGTCACAGTCCCTCTGAATAGCAGCACAGCCCTCTGGGACACCAGCCACTCCATCTCCTAGTCCTTTCGTATATCCAGGATTGCCCTATCCCAGGTGCAGAAATTCAGCACTTGCTCTTGTTATATTTAATGCAGTTGGTGAATGTCCAGCCCTCTAATTTGCCAGGATCTCTCTGCAGGGCCTCTCCACCCTAAGGGAATCAACTGTTCCTCCTAATTTAATATCTTCTGCAAACTTACTTAATATGCATTCAAGTCCTGTATCCAGCTCATTTATAAAAATGTTGAAAAAACTGGCCCTAAAATGGAGCTGTGGGGAACCCCACTGGTGACTGGCTGCCAGTCTGATGTAACCCTTTGAGCCCGACCCAAAGATTCCATTTGGTCAGGAATTACTAGAAAAAATGACATGCCCACCCCCTCCAATGTAGAATATACTGTCATGCCCCCAGGTAAGTTCTCTTGTGAGGATGCATAATAAATTCTGTGCCTTACTGATTCACTTGCTTAAGATGTATAAAAAAGAAAGTCAAGTGATGTGAAGTATCTTTCATACAAGGAATGACTAAACAAACAAGAACTGTTTGGCCTAGAAATGGGATGTTATAAGGAAAGGATAGGGAGATAAGAAAAATAAAATGGCATATAGAAAATGAGTAATTCTACTTTCTTATGAAATATGATAACTCAATAGCATTAAATGAAACCTGCAGGTGGCAGATTCAAAGCAAAAGGAGGTGGCTTTTTACACAGTGCATAATTAATCTATTTTACTTTCTGCCACAAGACATTGCGGATGGTAAAATGCATGTTGGTGCAAAGAGCAATTGCACATTGTCATGGAAGACAACCAGTAAGTGAAAAGGCACTCTGGCTTGGGAAATCCCTGAACCACAAATTGCTAAAGCTTGAGAATGCTGATATTTAAGAATTATCTCTATAAATTTACCCTCTTTCTAAACTCTTTCCCAGGAATCTATTATTGGCAGCTATTGGTGACAGGACTAGATGGATCTGTGGTCTGATATACTATTACCAGTCTTATATTCTTTTTTATTACAATTACATTAATGAAAAAGTTGGAACAAGGTTTTAGTGACAGTATCATGAATAGAAGGTGAAAGAAAGATGTAAAGGGCAAGCTGTCTTGAGGGACAGTATCACTGGAAAATATGAAGTGGACAGGAAAAGAAGACAAAGTTAAGAAAAACTGAGTTATGAAAAAAAGAACTCTCCTGGTCTCTCTTGACTGTTAAAGGACTATAATATAAGGAAAAACTAAGAGGACAAAAAAATATAGCAACATATAAGAAAATAAATTAGGGCAGAAAAGACAGCTTGTTTCTATTCATTCAAGAAATCGTGTATAACTTTTTTACCAATTGAATGGGTTAAATAAATGTGGATTGTAATTTTGCCTAGCTAACACTTTATCTAAAGCAAGCCAATTTAAATAAGATCCTTTTGGCTTTTATTAATTACACTTGCAGTAGTGTGTTTAATACAGTTCCTAATGCCTTTATACTGAGCAGGGAAAAAAAAAAAAAAAAAAAGTAATGGCATCAACCAAAAGTACATTCTTGCTAAGGCTGAAGGAGTGGGCAATTTAATGTATTATTATGAGAATTCATTGATAACAATGGGTGATTATGACCACTGTTGTCTAATGACTGTTAATTATTATTGCAAAGAATGAGACTAATGATAGGTCCCTTTTTTAGAGAGAGTTAGCTGTGAAGGAACATGAATATTAGCGATACAGTCCATTTCCTCTAAGTCAAGGGTCATGTAGACTGACAAGAAAATTATATTTAGCTTGGAATTACAAAGAATAAAATTAAAAAGCAATGAGTGCTCCCAAAAAGTTATTTACAAGAAGTTCCTCACTGCTATGTCTTAGTTTGGGCTGCATATGCATTACATGAAGGTCTGTAACTTCCCACGGTAACTGTTGGGGAGGTCATGGATATAACAAGGTAAGAATTCTGGAAGTCCTAAGGCTGTGATAGGAATAATAAATCTGATATTTTCTTTCTCTGAGCATGTTACAGAGAATAGTCACACACTGCTAGGAGAATGGGCCAGATGACATAATAATTTTTAAAAATCATCTCTTCTTTTGTTGCTTTCTGGTCATCATGCTTTTTCCTGTCTGATGGCAAATTGGCTGGCAACAAATAAAAATTACAACGTCTGCTTCTACTATCCATCTGCGTTTTTTTAATGTCACCCACACACATGCCCATGTATCTACTCCCACCCACTCACATTCTCTCTTGCATGGAACACATTCATTCTCTCACTCACATAATTTATTCATCCCAACATGCACTAGTGCAGTTGCCATTTAGCTTTTGTTTGCTGGTAGCTGTAGCAATATTTAAACAGATGTCTATTTACATCCAAAGAACACATCAATTCTTGCTTGTATGCGTGCACAGCCTTACTTATAGTTTCTAATGTCAGTATCATCCTTTGTTTGCATAGTCATCAACAGTGTCAGTATTTCTGTTTAGAGTTGAATAATGCTGCATTTCCCATTTGAAAAATGGGATAACTTAGAATATAAAATACTTTGACATGTTTAAAAATCAAATGCCTTTTTAAAACCAAGTTCAATTTACAAGGCCTGTCCTGATATTTCAGACACTCCCTTTGATTCAGTTATGAGGGAGCGGCTGAATTTTCATGAGACTTCTGCAAGTAAATTAATGATCTGAGGTTTCTTTCCAGTGAAACTAGTGGGATATTTTTCATAACAGAGACTGAAATACAGTGATCATGAATAAGGAAAAATGCATACATTCAAGGGTCCACATATTTTCTGAATAAGGTCTCTACATATAAATGTCAAAATAGCAGAATATCATTCTTTTCTGTTGGAAAAGAAAAGATAATTCAGTATTGAAAGGAGTCCATCTTTCCAAACATAGTCTTAAAAGTATATGTTTCTTTCACTTTCATGCTATTTATTTTGCCTTTACCTTATCAGGTCAGTATTTCTGAGATGAGAGCAGTAGACCTTGGGCAGTTAAGCCAAGTGCTTGTTGAGCACAATAACGTGGGTTATGGAGCTGGATGGTACCTGGATCGGATTGTCATCCATGAATCAGGCAAGACTGATGGCCAATATGCATTTCTTTGCCAGCAATGGTTAGACAGTGGAGTTGGCGATGCACAGATGGAGAGAAAGTTGAGACTTCTTGGAAAAGTCAGGAATGGAATGCTGACAGGAAAGATTCATGGTAAGGCCCTAAATCATCAAAATTCCTTCAGGTTTTTGTTTTAATTGTAATTCATATTATTTTTTAGGTTATTTTTAAAACTAAAACCAAAATACAGAAATAATATAACTTAAATGTTAGTTGTACCTCTCAAAATGTCTCTCCAAACAATTTCCAGACATGGCATATAGAATTATAGTGTTGAGAGAAGAAAGACTGGAGCAAAAAGAAGAGATTAAGTGATGGGGGCAATGGAGAAAGTATGTTTTTAGTTGAGGCTTGAAAAAAGCTGAAGCAGAAAGAGGTAGGTTGTTCCATATGGCAGTCAATGCAGAGCAGAAGGCTCCTGCAACAGTGATGAAATTAAAAGAAGAGATACAAAAACTCTTTTAGCAAATGAGACTTTCCCGTATGTTCACATATTTGAAAAAAAAAAAGAAAAAAGCATTTGCTTTTATTTGCAGTTTTCTTTTTTACTTACATCAGTGGCATGAGTTCCTGCAAACAGTTGATCTGAACCTAATATCCCATTTAAACTGTTTGGTTAAAGGACCAAAATTCAGAAACAACGTAGACATTGAAAACTTGATAAGTCTTTTTGTACTTTGTCATAGGACTGGATTTCTTAGCTGTTTCACGTCTTTTTTTTAAAGAGGTATAAAATGGTGCTTTGGGTCCATTTATGAAATTTGTCTCAGAACTGGTAGACCAAACTATGTAAAGTGTTAATTTACATTCTGAATCAACAGTTTTGTATATTGATCTTTATTGATTTCTATATTCATGGATATTCCATTTTATGCTTAAAGTTTTATATTATGCATAGTTGCAGACACAACAGTAGTAAGTACACATATATTTAGCTACCTGTACTTTGTCCAGTATCAGATATTTTATATCACCTCTGGAAATACAAAAATAATGTTACTGAGACAACAGAAGAACAGAGTAGCATGGGAATACAAACATAAGATGAACAGCTTGAGTAGTGATAATTTCAAAATAAGAAATAGCTATACTCCAACACTGCAAGTATTCCAGGTCTCTAAAAAGGTAGATTCCTTAGGTACCCTACTACAGAGCACAGCAGGCTTCTCCTGAAAGTTATTTTAGTTTTTTGGTCATGGTCTATTGTGTCTCCCTTCACAGACTATATAAAAGGTGTGAGAAATCTTGCATTCTTATCTAGTGTTGAAATGTAACATTATAAAAAAATCCACCATCACAAACATATAGTCATCAAAAATTTGAGTGTAGACCCACTAGTATGTTCTAGTCTATGATTGTTAAAACTCAGTTGTGAATCTATTCTACATCAGTTCTCATCTGTGTATATAATACCTTTCAGAAGAATATTACAGGTAAGCAGAAAGCCTATAAGGAATTTAGAAATAAGACTGATCAGCAAAGATCACTATACCTCAGAGGTCAGAAAGTATATGGATGCAACAGGACTTACTAAATGTCAGACTGAGTCAGATTTTATAAAGAAATTAAAATAAATAGTAAAGGTTCTTCAACCATTTACTTACAAAAAGAAAATGGAAAGATAAGTGACTATGCAGGAGCAGTAAGGTGGACACTAAAGGTGATGTAGGTAGAGTCTCTAAACAAATTGAATACTTCTCCCTGTTTTCATTAAGGACCCACAATGTGGGCAAGGAAAGCAAAATCAAAGTTACTAGTGGGAATGAAGTTATTGGAAATCACCAAATCTGAAATGCAAATATAGTTCAAGTTTCATGTAGTCAGTGGCAACCAAAGCAGTCTTTATCCCAGAATATTGAAGGAACAGAGAAGTGAGGTGGCAGATCCAGTAGCAAGGTTGTCAAAAAAAATTATGAAGGTGAGAGGTACAACTTTTAAATAGCAAAAGTAATACTTCCATCTAAAATATAGAAAAAGTAGTTAAGATACCACAGGTAAACAAGAAATGAAAGAAATGAGTTCACAAATGATAAATTGTAAAACAAAGTTGATACTTTTTAGAAATATTTTCCAGAAGGAGAAATGCAATGGCATTTACTCTGTCTAAATTTCAGTACTGAATTTTATTTGCTTTATGGGAAATTATTATGTAATTGGAAATTAGAAAGGGGAGAGTAGTAGTAAAAGCAAAATGAAAAAGAGTTAAAGAAGGGAGAGTAAAAGTGTTAACGAAATCTGTTGGAGCTACAGAGCCAGGGTTATTGACAAGAGGATGAAAAGGCTGGAAGATAACTGGAGGAAAGCAATATAAATGAACAGAGCAAAGCTAAAACACAATTAAACCTGAATCCAACTATATATTTAAGCTCTTAATTTTGGTACAAGTTCCTAATTTGCATAGAATTTATTGGGAAATTTGGAACTAGGTAGTAGATAAGAGTCTACTCTTATGGGATCTGTATGTCTTTTAATGATTTCTACTACAAGAGTTCTTCAGCAGTATGTGAGTAGGAGAAATACCTGGATTTGTTATATGATCACAGAATAATTTTGAGAAAGCAGTGTGATTTGCTGTGAATTAAGTATTTGTAACCCTACAATGTATTAGGCATTATCAGTAAAAATAGAGAAGAACTAATGACACTGTGCAAAGAAATAATTATATTTCACCTGAAATGCTGTGTACAATTCTGACCATCTGTGTCCAGAGAAACTTGTTCAAAATTAAATGGATGTAAAGAAGATGCAATGACAGAGGATATGGCAAGACCTTGTTGTGAAAGGATATAAAACAAAAACAAAATACTTGATCTATACAGGCTAGCAAGTTAAAGATTGAAGGTGGACACAGTTGAGGTCTATCAAAGTAATTGGTGCTTACATATGAAGAAGGAAAAAAGTTATTTAGGCTAATGAACAAAGTTGTCACAAAAATAAATGGATTTCATCAGACACTTAATGCCATTCTGTCAATATTAAAAGATTTCTGAGAAAAATAGAATGATTTTTAGCATAGTTCTCTTTTATACTAAACTAAAGAAAGTGAAAGAGATTATACAATATAGTTAATATGTAACAGCAGATTAAGGTGCTGTAGGATCCAATAGAGGCAGACCTTCCATTCATTGTTCCTAGGCAGCTATATAATAATAGCTTAATAGGCTTAATATTTTAATATTCCAGGGCTAAAAAAATCTGGATTATGTCAGAGTTGGTATTCTAAATTTTCATTTTAGTTCTTTTTTCTTTTTTTTTTCATGTATATCATTGATTGTATTTGTATTTAATGTTCACAGACCTGAATGTTGGAGCTATTTATGATTAGCTGTAAAGTAATAAATTTTGAAGTTATTTTAGATGATTTCAAGGATTATGAGAGCTTTTCTTTTTTGTTTTTTTACTTTCATAGCATTTATGAATTCATGGCATAGATCCTTACCTCCTGTAAATTAACAAAGCTTTATTTAAATTAATTTATACCAGGATATAAAGATTTGCCTATTGTGGTTAGAAAACAGGACTTTACAGGACTATGAAAATTACCATTTCCATTACTCAAAGTAAAATAGATTTCCAGATTCCAAAATAGCTATTAGAAAATATTAAATTCATACTTTGGCTCACTTTGCATAAACAAAGCTCAGCTGGTTGTGATCCATTTTACACAAGTCCAGGTGATCAAAGTCTTTCTGTAGAAGTCATTATTATTTTTAATGAAAAACAGGATTTTTATATTTAATTTTATATTTATTTATATTTTATTTATATTATGTTATATATTTATGTTTATATATGAGAACATGATTTACATATTTCAAGGTCTGAACCAGTTTATCTCTTCTTGTTACAGAGTATATGTAGCAAATATGAACAACCTAATTTAAGTAGCTCCTCAAAAAGTTGAAATGCAGACAATAACCTCCAGGATCAAAGTCAAACCTGGTAACCAGTACTATCTAGAGAAAACTATGCTGATTTTAGGTGGTGATTGGTGAGAAAGAGATTAAAATAATCAGAGAATACAATTAAAAGGGGAAAAAGGTCAATAAATTGGCAAGGCTCTTTGTAAATCTCTGGTATGGAACTGGCAGTCTTATCTGCACAGTCCTACTAGCCTGGTCCCTCTTTAAAGGGTCATCTGTCATTACAGAAATGCTGGCATCTAAATCTGTTTATCTGTGTGTACTAAACCAATAACAAGTGTATCTATTATATTCTAAGGTTTTAGTTCAGTGCAAAGGTGGAAATGGTTTGCTAATCACTCACTAACTCAGCCCATTACAAATAGCTGTATTATTTTGGATATTCAGTCAATTAATTAATTTTTTGCTACTATTTTGCTTCAACAGGGACGTGGGATGTCTTTGTCACAACTAGTGATATTTCTTCTAGTTCCTTGAATCCTAAAATGTCTCTAACTGTGTGTGGTGAAAAAGGTGCCTGTACTTCAGTCATATTTGCAAAAGGATCACTTAAAAAAAAACATGTTTATGAGACTTCAATTGAACTAAATAAGAAATTCAATACTATATTCAAAGTTCGCCTAGAAATTGAAGAAGCTGGAGAAGGAGACACTTGGCATTGCCGTGAGGTAAAAAACAAAAACAAACAAACAAAACAAAAACAAACAAACAAACAAAAAAAACTAAAGTATACTATATATACTTAGTATATATATATATGTACTACATATATTTATTGTAAGATTGTCTTATTTCTGCATTCCATGGTCAGTACTTCTGGTCTCCTTTTGAAATTACATATTTTTTGAATTACAGAAATAAGTGCATCTGGTAATTCAACACTGATAGACTGATAAATTCAGAGAATGCTCAAATTTGTTAAAATAGCTTTGGATTGCAAAAATCTTGTAAATTTAAGTGAATTTCTGGAAGGCGTATGCACAGATGTGCCATTACATATAGCACACCCCGTTGTCTCTTTTTGGAACTGGAGCCACTGACATGCAGTGCAGAATTTATATAACCCCAAGTTGACTGTTACATGTTGTGGACCCAGTGATCTGAGGCAAACAATTAAGCAAGACACCAGAAAAGCCTTTTGATGAAAATATCTGCCATTTAAGTTGGCATGTGAAAAAAAGAAGTGAATAGCAAAAATGACAATCTTTCTTCTGATGTCCAAGACGCTGAAGTTAAAATCTGACATCACACTGGAATTGCTGTGGCACTTTACAAAATGTATCTTTATCCTCTTATGCTGGGAAAATAAAAAGGGGTTTAAGGGAAAGAATAATCTTCTTTCAAACTGCAGCCACACTTTTGCCCACAAATACTTTCATTTTGTTCTCATTACAAATTGGAGAAAAAAAATATTTTTATTTTCTGTTACATGGTACTAAATAGACAACTGAACCTGTTGACACTTAACTGTTAGGCAGGTTGCTAATTTCATCTTCATCACCTAACAAATTTATTGATAAAATTAAGACTGCTTCTTGGAGACAGTGTATCACATAAAAAAGTTGAGAACAGAAACTTGGCTGTTGCAGTGGTATCTATTAATCTGCTTTTCTTCATTAGCTCGTAACAACAACTCAAAGCTGAGTTAGAAAATAATCAGCATACTTCATATAGGAAAAGAAAAGGTACACATTTGTATCAGGTAGAACTCTTTCTCAGAAAGAGAAAGAAAATATAACTACCGGGGTTTTAGGAAGATGTTTGCTCTGTTATTCCATGGATTCTGTAGCAGGACTGGTTGAATTCTTGTATGAAATAACTAGGTTGATATAAGAGTTGTGGATAATAACTATTATCAAAGCCAGGTTATCGTCTGTTTACACTGCTTATTAAATTTACACTGCAGGATGGTCAGTTCTATGCAATTTTATTTTGGTTTTACAAGACTTTCTTCACAGAGGCTGAGATTTCCACCATCTATCACAAGCAGGTGCTTCAGATGGTTGAATTCCATATATAGTTTCAGAATTCAAATTAGAACTGTAACTGCAAAATAATTGCCTTGAAATTTTTGAGAAAAAAGAAATAATTGTAAAGTATCTAGGACAAAAAAACAAAAAACAAAAAAACAAAAAACTTTATTTCTGAAGAATGCAGAAGCTAACTTCTTTATTCTTGATGCTCAGTTCTTGAAGAAATAAAGCACAGTCAATAAAATGTAATTGTCAAGAAACTGTTCAGGAATGCAGATGTTAGTATGAAAGGGAAATGGTATTAACCCTATATTTAGCCTTTCATTTAAAAAATATTTTCAATGTGTCTGCCATAATGAAAAATAATAGGTGTCTTTGGAAGATGAAAAAAAATGCTACAATCTCCCACCAGCAATTGCTAAACAAAGATCATTGAATTTTCTGAGTTAAAGGTTTGGTCATTTTTAAGTGACAGTGAGTTAAGTCATGAAGAAATGAATGAGTAATGAGTAAATTTTCTGTGCTCAGAAAATATAGTTGATATATATATATATATATATAGTTGAAATATATTTTCAACTGTTTTCTCTAGTCTATCTTAAAACAGTTTAGAAAACAGAACTTTTGTCTCCTATTGTACCTGGTAGGGTCATAGTACAAGAAACGTCATTATCAAAATCTCTTTCCTTAAAATAAGACTAAGCTGCATAGATTAGTCAGCATCACCCTTTGACTACTTTATATACAATGTTTAATAGACATTCAAAGTAGTAATATAATCTGTATATTCATATGATACATATGTGCAGATATATCTGTGATATACGTGTCATAAACATGCTCAAATTCAATTATTTTTTTTTTCTCCCAGAAATGCTAATTTTTCTTCCTCCAAATACTCAGAATGAGAAGACATTCTGCCCTAAAAATGTTATGGTTTATTGACATTTCTCACAAGTTGAAATAGGCATATCAACACTTCTTTTTCTCCCATATGCTGAATGAATAGATTAAATAAAGGAACCTTTTTGAACCATTCCAAATCATTTTTTTCCCTGTAGTGCAACAGTCTCTACAGTAATACTGCTGACATTTTAATTATTTTTAATTGGGAAAATCTCTATTTCTTGTCTTTTAAAAATCTGTTTAAAAAAAGAAACATTTTAGACGAATTTATTTCCTCTTCTCTTTTGGTATTGCACTATGTGTACTCTGTCAGTGTCTTTCAGCAGTATGTCTTGTTTGGTCTACAGCAAATGACACATGCTAAAAGTATTTCTTTTTGTTCTTTGGTAAGGTAAAGCTTCAACACAGAGAAACTAAAAATGTTCTGGAATTTCCATTTTGTTGCAACTTTGCAGATGACGAAGGAGTAAGAGTGGCTGAGCGTCCAGTTCTCACAGATGCTTCTCCTTTTCCAGCAGGTTTGTCACAAATCAGAAACACTGGAAAAGATGTGGCCAGTTATGATGGCTCAGATTTTCAGAGCATTCCAGAGGATTTGTCAGAAAAGTATTCATTTTTTATAGAAGTTTCTCAGTTCCTGTAGTTAGTTGTGCATTTTGCATTCCAAGCCTGATTGAGATCAGTTTGGGACACATAAAAGAGCAAGCATGCAGCACTAAAAATATTTAAAATGTTTTGAACGGTATTCAGAGTTCTGCTGTTTCTTGGTAACGTTATCTGGTTCTCTCTCCAAGGAAGTACAGGAGATCCAGAAGAAATAACTCTCGTAATGTCAGATAAGAAGGAAGTCCATCACTCCACAAACATTTGTTTGTATTGACTTTATATTGTTTATACCTTGAGGCATTCTTCTTGTAATTAAATCTATCATGAAACTCCTTCTTGTGAGTTTTTCCTTGATCACCTCAAGACCAGATAGTTTTCATTTGTTCTGTGTTTGTTCACAGATTTGATAACCACAGTTAGTAAGAATGCATAAGCTCTTGTCCTAAATGGATAGTCTACTATTTTTTTTTTCTTTTTTCGTTTTCCTTTTTTTTTTTTTTTTCTGAAAGAGCACAAATGTTTAAACCTTCACAAATGCTGCTACTCTTTCTAAAGTTTCAAACATGAGGACAGATAGTGTTTTCTTACTTCATCTCCGTATTTTTTTATCTTTTTCAATCAAATGTTTTGGTGATGTTCTTTCTTATTTTGGGGGCCAGATCACAAGTGTCCTATACATTTCTCTGGGACTACAACCGGGAAGTTAACATGGTCAGCCAATAAATGCACAGCTGAACATCTGTGAGATACATCAGAGAATATGCATTTCTTGAAATTGTCTGCTGCAGCCAATAACTGTCCTCAGTTGGTAGAGCAGTCAGCCATGGTCTGGACCATTATCATGCAAATGCGAAAGCTGTCATCCATCTGATGGAGTTCAGTTTCATTTGAACTTAGTGGGGCTTGGAGAAGTGATGTTTTTTGAGTAATTTAATGTTATCCTTAGCCTAGGTACATTCCTGAGTGTTATTTATTTCAGTGTATGCAAGTATGCAGTAGAGTATTATTTACATTTTTTTATAATAATTTGCGATCTCTTTGTTTTACTTTTCATTTTCTCTTCTTCCATTATTTCAGGCCCAGTCACAAACTATTTGGTTCATTATTTGTTATTATAGTGGTTCATAATTTTTTATTACAATGCTTCTGTGTTTTTCTAGGTGTTGTAATATTATTTGACCATTTGATCTCTTTGGGCAGGATCAAAAACTAAGAACATGATAGTATTTTTTTAGTTTATTAAAATAACATAGTTATAAATAGTTTATTTAATAAGTAGATAGTTTATTGAATAGATAGTTTATTCAATAACATATTTTAAAAATCTGATTAAGCTTTGTTAAACTTTTAATCTCTTTTTCCCAATAGTGAAAAGCTATGTTCTCTACATCACCACGGGAGCATCTTCTGGCTCAGGAACAGATGCAGATGTGTATGTCACACTGCAAGGCATTTTGGGAGATACTGGCAGACGAAAATTAGTCAGAAAAGGAGATGATAATTTCACTAAAGGAAAGGTATACTTATCATTTATGTATGATATTTTGCACTTTTATAGCCCAGTCCAATTCACAATGGGAGTCCATGTGGGATAGAGTCTACAAAGTCCAATTTGTAATGCTTTGAGATAGTAAGTGTATTTGTGTGTGAATATCTATATATGTATTTTAAGAGGAAAATACTGATGTTTATGCAACTGATGCTAACAATACTGAAAAGTAGTATTGTGACTATATCAAGTACTTTTAGGTTCAATGTTGCAAATATCGAAGGCCTTCAGTTACACGCTAGTGGCTTTCTTGCCTATTTGCTTGACAATAAAGTGATAGAGACTTTAATACCTGTTTTCTTCCCTTTCTAGTCTCCGGGCTGAGGCTCCTTTCCATGGCTTCTGCCTGCTTGCTGCCACTCATTTTGGCTCTTGCTCCCTCTGCAGACAGGCAGCCGCTGCCCTCCACAGATTTCAGAAGTCCGCTAACAGAGTAATTTCCTCACAGAGCAGGAGAGAGTCTCTCAGCTCACAGATGTAGACCAAAGACCAGCATATCTGATACAGATGCATTTGACTGTAGCATTGTCAGTATAAGCATAAATTAGAGAGAGTTTAACTAGTAAAAGTTCTGTAGAAATGTGGGCAGATTTACAGCAGAAAGCATGTCTTTGATGCAAAACCCTGGATAAAGAGGGCGAAATTTTCAGCAAAAAAGTTCATTACAGTTTTTAAATGTGGGGTTAACAAAATGTTTGCATTTTCTGCAGACCTTTATTTTAAAACAAATTTGAAGGTTAAAGCAACTGTAATAATAATAATAATAATAATAATAATAATAATAATAATAATAATAATAATAATAATAATAATGAAATAAACATCAGTTACAGAAAAATTCAAATGGAATAGTTAAAATTTAGGAAGGAAACACTAATATCTCATAACCAGAAATGCAGAACGTATTTTACTATAAAGAGTGCTGTCTATTTTCCTTACAGCTTGTGCACCATTCTACCTTTGTGAGCTCTCAGTGAATACTGTGATTGTGGTAGTCTTTTGAATTAGAAGTATCATATTATATCAAACTATTTCCTTCTGCAGGTGTCAGCTGCCAAATGAATGACAGTTTCTCTAAGGATGCAAGTTTGCAAATCAGCTTAGATTGATAACCAAAGCAGAGGCATGATATGTAAGGTTAGCAGTGGCTCAGTTCCTAGCTATTCTCAGTTTCATGAATTCAATGAGAGTTGAAAGAGGTCATTACCTTGCATAGACCCATTTGAAATGATTATTCATAAGAAAAGTGACAGAGTTAAAATCTTTATTTTTAAGGGACTAAATGTTTGTGGATGAGGGTTCTCAATTTTGAAAAGGCAGAAGTTTGAAAAGAAAAAGTTTGTCTTCCCTAATTTTGAAATTCATATTAAAGTTTATCGATAAACTATGTTTGAGTCATTGGATGTTAGAGCTACTGTACTTTTGCTGTCATAGAGTAGTGAGTTTAATGTAAGTTTTTAAAGATTTTTCCTTAAATGTTCACTATCAGTGTGCACTGAAGTTTTTAATCAAAAGAGACCAGGGATGCACGTGCAGAAATGTTGCCTAGTAGAAAAGAAATTATCTATGAAGATAATCTGAAGGATGTTTTTATGGTGTCTGCTTATACTCCTGTATGGCACAGAATTTTACTTTTTTTACAGAGTAAGAGGCAGAGCTGGCATGTACCCATCTCTTGTTTCCATATTTGGCATTTATAGGAGCAGTATGTGAATGCGACATAGTATTATGCTTATAAGTAGATATTAGCATAGGAATATTTTAGGGCCAAAAAAGAAATTACTTGTAGATAATTAATAGAGAAAACTTATAATTCTAAATCTCAATTTACTCCTTGTTCAGTAAAAATGAACGTATTTGGTTAATTGACAAAGACTAAATTGTTTCTGCAAGCAAGACTCCTGCCTTTGCAGCATTTTCTTCATGGTGGGTTTTGGAAATTTCCCAATGTTTTCTTCCCATTATAAGTAATCTCCAAAAAGACTCTCAAGTGTAGAATGTCTCTTTCTGTACCAACCCAATCACATATTGTGCTGAGCACCCCTGCAGTCAGAGAATCTGGACTTGGTGGTTTAGGGGATTTTGGCATATAACAGACATGGAATTTGCATTCTGAATCTTAACAGTTGTTCTGACATTTTAAAATGTGCTTTTCCTTGCAATAATTTTTCCCCTGACTACACAGTAACAGCTAGTGAACTGGAACAGTGTTTCTGTTAGAAATCACATCGAAATATGGTGTTAGTCCCACAGAATGTCAGGGCTGCTACAAACAACAGCTTAGCAATGCAGAAATGCAAGAAATGTTTAAATATTCAGAAGACCTTGCAGGGGGTTGGAGGTATACTTCTCTCATTTAGCAGGTCTTTTATTTACATGAGCTCAATTACATGATAGTTAAAGAATTAATTCTCTTCTTACATCTGAAAAGTTTCTTTGTGTCTTTCTAAAGTCTTTACATCTGTAAAACCATTGGAGAACTGTTAGATAAAGTACTATGCATGAAATTATTCATTCACCAGTAAACTTCTTGTGGCTCACCCCATGTGAGAGAGAGTAACACTGTCACCAAGACAGCTGAGCTTCTGGTGATCCATTTAGAAAAATAAGTATGAGGCCAAGTGCTGCAAGAGCTGTATTCTTTCAAATTGCTGTGACATTGATGCCTTGTCTGATGTTCTCCTAAAAACTACAAATTTAGACAAAGCAATCTCATTGCACTTCTTCATGCAGTTCAGGTTTCATGAATTCCTAATACTATTTATTCATACTTCATGAGTCAGTTCAGTTCTGATAAATGTTACCTGCTACAAACACTTTCTTGAACCAAGTATGCTCAGTGCAGACATTTTGTAAAAATCTAGACCCAGCTGTGTGAAATCATCTCAGCCTTAACATATCTCTACATTGCTTCTGGCACCCAACGTTTTGCAGCTAATGAAATTCTTTCTGCTTCTTTTATGTGGTCTTTGATAGACTTGCTGTATGTTCTGTCGTATGGCTGTGAGTTACACATAAATTTCCTCTTTGAGAATGTGGCTTTTTTCATATCAATTCAATCAAAGTTCGTAAACTGCACTGAATATGTTATGATTGATATTTAAGTGTTTTAATCTCTGTTTGATGAAAGTGGCCAGTATTAAGTACTCTATGTTAGTGAAAGAGTAAAATCTTCGTGAATTTTTACTTCATTCTATTAGTTGTTGAAAAGATATATCCTTTATCCTGCCCTATATTTAGACATCAACTGCTCAGGTTGGTACCATGGTAACTGCAGCACATACAAAAATTGTCAGTGAGAGGTGACTGTTGGTGTTCAGTTTCCATACTCACAGATTAAGCATTGGCAATTTTAAAAATTACTTCTGTAAAAAAATCCCTGAGTGGCAGAATACACTAAAAAGGGCATGAATGAGGGACAGTGTACTGTGGCCACTATAAAGAAGTCAATATTTGTCTGCAGTGTACACATCACATCATGAATACTGTTATTGTACAAATGCAGATAAACCATTCTCTTATGGAAAGTGTACCTGACATAATGATTAAACAATTGCAAAATGCCATTGATCCAAATGTATTAATCATAGTGACAGGCTGCTGGCCAAGATACAGAAGCAAACAATAAAATGGCCTGGTCATTGAGCAGAAGGATTATACAGATGGAAACTAGGAAAATACGAAATACCATCATACTGAAGGAGAGACTGGTGGAGGTTGTCAGAAACAGTGAGGAGAAAAAACAGAAGGAAAAAACATAACTAAAGCATTATATAAGCCTAGGAGACAGTGGTAAATATTTGAGCCATGTGTGGTTCTTAGCAATACCTCCAGGATGGTATTTCACAGTCAGTAATTACAGTCAGTTAGTAATAAACTTGTAGGAGGTTTGCATAGAACATACCATTGCAATCATACAGTTTGTCTACAGATTCTGCACCTGGGATAGGGCAATTCTATACATATATAGACTATATATAGACAGACTGTGTAACGAGAGGCTGGGGAGCGGCCCTGTGGAACGGGATCTGATGGTTTTGATCAATGGGAAGTTGAACATGAGTCAACAGTGTGCTCTGTCAGCCCATAGGGTGCATCAAGCATGGCATTGCTAGCTGGTCAAAGGGGAGTGATTGTCCTACTCTGCTTTGCACTGGTGTGGCATCACCTCAAGTAGTGTGTGCAGTTTTGGGCACCATCAGATAAGAAGGACAAAACTATTTAGAGAGTGTCCAAAGGAGGGTTATGAAGATGGTGAAGGATCTAGAGGGCAAGAAGTACGAGGAGTGGGTGAGGTAACTTGGTTTATTCAGCCTGGTGAAGAGGAGACTGAGGAGAGACCTTATCATGGTCTACAGGTTCCTCATGAAGGGAGTGGAGGGGTGGGAAGGGAAAAGGTTCTTCACCGGGAGGGTGGTCGGTTACTGGAACAGGCTTCCCGCATAAGTGGTCATGACACCAAGGCTGCTGGAGTTCAAAAAGTGTTCAGACAATACTCTCAGACATACGGTCTGAGTTTTGGTTGGTCCTGAGTGGAGCCAGAAGCTGGACTTAGTGATCCTTATAGGTCCTGTTCAATTCAGGGTATTCTACGGTAAAACAGAGCAGTAGATTAGAGCTGTGTGAATAACAATTTTGGTTTTCTAATGAACTATTGCAAGACAAGAAAAAATATAAAGATATGCTGCCAAAAATTAGAAAGTAGAAAAAATTAATTTGCTCTAAAATTAATTACTTGGCGGGTTGATCTCTGTCTATATAGAGCTGCAAAATAAATATTACAATTTTAAAGATGAAATACATCTCAGAACTTTAATTGCCTATAATGTACACATTCATTCTAACATGATGGTTTGAGTTTATTCTGCAGAAATGAAGTGAAGTAGGAGCTTCCAGGAGGTGGCTACCTACTTTCCTTCCTTCCTTCCTTCCTTCCTTCCTTCCTTCCTTCCTTCCTTCCTTCCTTCCTTCCTTCCTTCCTTCCTTCCTTCCTTCCTTCCTTCCTTCCTTCCCTTCTT
The DNA here is from genome assembly GCF_047663525.1 of Anas platyrhynchos. Lineage (NCBI taxonomy): Eukaryota > Metazoa > Chordata > Aves > Anseriformes > Anatidae > Anas > Anas platyrhynchos. The sequence goes on along the minus strand of NC_092588.1, from coordinate 40,713,497 downwards.
TCCTTTCTTTCCTTTCTTTCCTTTCTTTCCTTTCTTTCCTTTCTTTCCTTTCTTTCCTTCTTGTTTGTTTTTGGATATTTATCTTAAAAATTAAATGAGTTATTCCCAGGGGCTACCTTCTGCTTTTTCAAAACTATGGGGAAGTTAATTGTCTTACAAATACTTACTTTAGATAGCAAAAAAATAGGTGAGTGAATTCTATGGTGCATTTATTTCATTAATTTTTACTAATAAAAAAAAAAAAAAAGATAATTTTGAATAAAATACAGCTGAGATTATTATCATGATTTATCACAAATATTAAAAGAGTCGGCTCAACCCAAGCCTGCAGTTTTCAGCAAACAAAGTGTTTAACCACTCCTCCTCAGTGCAACAAGAACTGAATTTACTTTAATGTAAGTTAAATAGTTCAGAAAAATTATCTAATTCAGTGTTAACAGCTTCTAGTGATGAAGGGCTCATCTATTTGAAAAGTTGTTTCAAAGCTTAGATATCCTTTTTTAAAGATTCACGCTATTTTGTGTCTAAATTTGTCAAGCTTTAACTTCTTAAGCACTGGATTTTGTCACAGTTTTGACTCAGCCTGGGTAGCTCTCTTGCACCAAATTTCTGCTGTCTTTGACAGTTTTTATGACAATAAGCAAATCCCTATGCTTGTCTTTGACAACTTAAATAGATTAGGCTGTTTGATTCACTGGAAGGCAGGCTTTCCAGTGATTTATTAACTCCCACAAATCTTTTCAGAGGACTCTTCAGTTTAACACTCTACTTCTTCAAGTGTCATAAATAGCAATTGTTTTTACATCATCTCTAAAATCTTCTTTACCTCCACCTAGATCATGAAAACATTAAAGAGCACAGGTTATGAACTTGCCTCACGACTGTACATCTACCTGAAAATATTCCCCATTTACAGCTGCACTTGGAGATGTACCATTTAGATGCTTTAGAGTCCTATTTTCAGCCAGCTTATGCCCACATGAGAGTCAATAGAATGTTGGAGTGTGGTGTCATAACCAAAACATTATACAATCAAGTGGGTTATTAAAATTAAGGAAAATTATATAATTTCTGTTCTCTTTACCTGTCAAACCAGATCTCAAACCTAGACTGTTATTAAATCAGTCCAACAATCGGGCTGCATCAGATCCATATGAGTCTGACTTTGTTCAAAGTGATCTTTTTCATGTCTGTATGTATTTTTATTTTAATTTCTTTGGTGTAATATAATGCGTGTTCACAGATTTGGATGTGGCTGATGATACCATTTTCTGTAGCAGTCATTCTGCATTTTATTAAGTGTACTATACTTGAAGCCTGATTGAAATGCCTTTTACAACCTAGTTGAATTGTTATAGCTGCTGATTATTATAATGTACCACTATTCTTTCTTATTTCTATTGCTGTTCTATGTATAAAAAATTTGTTTCAAAAAGATTCTACTCCAGTTATACTACGCAAATTAACATAAGGTCAGTTCTAGGGCAGGTATTAATTTTATTTAATTATTTATATTTACAGCCCCTATTCTTTCATTTACTCTCAACTAATCCTGTTGAAAATGGATGAACCATGATAATTGTAAGGTATCAGAAAACTCAGATTATGCGTTCATTGTAATTTTTACTTTTTTATATAAACATAAAGTTTTTAATGAATTTCTGGATGAGAATTTAACGTAAAAGAAAAAAAAAATGCTTGCAAAAATGTCACAGGTTTGGATTTTTCAGATATGTGGAATCCCCTGCTTTTAAAGAAACTTTTGTACAGAGCACAGATTACAAGTGTTGGAGTTACTGTTCAGTTAGTGTCAGAGTTATTGTTCATCCTTCCACTGAGCTGGGTGAAGATATTACTACTACCAGTGCTTTCCATTGCTACTGCTTACCACCCCGTGTTTCCACCCCTTGAGTCTGCTGGCAAAGTGACATACATTCAAGCATTTTTTAGTTTAAGCAATTAATGTTATTAATAGTTTGGGCTTTTCCACTAGGTATATCTTGATAAAATTTGGCTCAACACAATCTGGTTTTGTGGTTGTAGCTGCACAGCTAAAAAGGTGATAATCTCTGTTTAAGAGAAAGCAGTGATGTACAAGCAACTGGGACAGGGTGGTAAAGTTCAGTTAGCACAACTGGAAGGGATGATGTGACCGGAATCTGAAAAGTAATGTATCAGCACAAGTTATTTTTCTAATTTGTCTCCTGTACAGGAATGTTCAGACACTTCCTGATTCTGTCTCAGTGTTACAGGGGCTTTTATCTTGCCTCCCAGTGCTAAAACTCGTTTGACTTCTGTGAGTTTCTCCAGATTAACAAGTGAGATCAAAATAATCAGGCAGAAAATCAATAGGTTTGCTAAGCTTAATAGAAAAGGTCCTTTATCTAGACACTATCTCCTTTTCCAATAAAAGCCTATTAAAATGATAGTAACATTAGCAGTATGGGAAATCACTTGCGCATACAGGTTGATGAAATTAAGCATATGGTGTGTCTTGACTTGCCATTTTCAGTTCTGCTGGGAATATCATCATTAACCAACCATCAGCTCTCAATACTGAGCCTATAAAATGATTGGCATTTTTAAAGGTAAATATTGCATAGTGACTGTTCAAGTGCATCTTCTGTTACAAGAGCTATTGCAACTGCTACTGATATGTTGCCAGCATTGACATTGAAGATCACTGAATAAAGCCAAACTGGGTCATAGATTGAAATTAAATGATCAGAACATGGGTCCAGGGATAAAAAGAAACAATTAAAAATCTGAATATGAGTTAATGAAAATTAAACTCCAATTAGTTTGAAAAGGTTGCTTGCATGATTCTTTTTAAGGATTTTTTCAATGTTTATATTCTTATCTAAAAATACAAAAACTGTCAATTCTATTTTTTTGAGAGGAGTTTTTCTGGGTCACAAAGGATATATGATGTAGGCTCTTACATTGCCAGTTTCAGCTGCTTAGTCTTGGAAAATATCTTTCTTTTTCCAGGCAGCTCTTCTTAAGAAAATTTAGTGGAATATATGTACACACAAATAGTTTCAAGACTATTCTGAGAAAATTCCATATAAGCTCTTATGAATTAGAAAATATGTTTATCAACATTTAACATGCTTTTTTTTTTTTTTTTTCAATCAAATGCAATTTGCTAGTAGTAACTATAAAAACAATTAACATTTTTCTCAAAGGTAAAATTAAAAAGTTTTAATATTCTGTATGTTTCCCTGTCTTCTATGTTCTCTCTTTCTCTTTCCCTTTTTGCAAAAGATTTAAGCCTCCAGTGATTTAAGAGGCCCCCACCTGTATATCAGATAAGAGAGAAAGCATTGTGTGACATACAAGACCTGCCAACAACTCATATGTTTCTTATTATTTATGAGTATTCCATGGTCTGAAATGAAGCCTACAAAAATATTAGCTAAATTATTAATAACGATTGAATTTGTTAAAATTGTAATGAAATATATGTCATAATCTGTCACTTTGCAGACAGTTTACAAAAAGTGGATTAAGTTTGGTGAATAAATCATCTCTAGCAAATTGTTCATCTATCTAACAATCATAGTTGCTGCTTTTTTTCAACTAACTTTTTTTTTTTTTTTTTTGACTCTTGACAACATATGAAGAGAAAAATTAATCTTGTCTGTGAGGTGCATTTACCCCAGTTGTCACAATTCCCAATCTAGTTAATAATTTTTCGGCTTGTAATTTATTAGATGGGTGAATTTTCTGAAGATTTTACCATGGATTTCTGAGATTTTACATGCTTCAAAATAGACAGTTTTAGATTAAACATTGGCAAATGCTGAGGTAGTATGTCTACTGCAAACTGAATGTTGAGTTTTCACAGATGGTTATTCAGCCAAAATATATCTTTCATACATTGCCAATATAAAATTTGTGTTATCTGTGGCTGGATTAGGTTATGAATAACCCAAAGTATGTGCTACACCTGAGTTATTAAATGGTTTCAGATGCACACTAGAGATATCAGTGTACAAATACTTTAGCCAATACTGTGTGAAGAAATTTCTAGTTTAATAAAGTTTACTAACAGTCAAGCAGAGTGCAAGTAGAGTTTACTAACAGTCAAGCAGAGTGCAAGTCAAACTCATCTAGCCTACATTTTAAGAGATAGGAGATAGCACAAGTCTAGCAGTTTGCAGAATATTCTCTGTATGTTTCTTTATTCCTAAGTCTCTCTCCTTTCCAAAAGTGGATCACTGACAACAGATTTTTTGGAGATGGTGATGGTAGTGTCACTAAATTAGTCATCTTGTAGATAACTCTTTTCTCTTAAAAAGAATTCTATTTTAACAACTATTCTAATCTGACAGAAACTTCTTCATATGTTTCCAATAAAATAATTCTTGTACTTTGTATTAATATAAGATCAACATTTGCAAGAAGAGAGGAGTATTTTTAATATACATTTTCACATTTGGAGACTTAAAATATTTCTTTACTATCAGAGACAGGTCTGTATTCTTCTTTCTTGAGTTTACCTGTGATTTACACTCATGTTTTTTACCCATGTTAGGCACAAACTGAAACAAAAGAAGTTCCAGCAGAGTATGAGAAAACACTTCTTTACTGTGAGGGTGACAGAGCACTGGAGCAGTTTGACCAGAGAGGCTATGGAGTCTTCTCTGGAGATAACCAAGACCCATCTGGATGTGACCCTGTGCTTTAGGTTACCCTGCTTGGTAGGGGTCTTGGACTTCATGACCTCCAGAGGTCCCTCGACCCTTCTGTGATTCTGTGGTTCTGTGATGTTCCATCTTCGTGTATTTTTAATACAGTTTATTTTTAAAGTGTAGCAAGCCTACACTTACTGAATATGCTTTTTCAAGCATAATACTGTACCTTTACCAATACAGTTAAAGACAAAATAAAACAGTGATGAAACTCGTATCACAATTAAGGTAAATTCAGAATTCAGATTAGTGGATTCAGTCATCAAATAAATCCAGTAGATAATAATACATAATTGTGCTGTTGACACTAAATGCTGCTTTTTTTGACTTAACTATGGAAAATGTAGAGGAGCCTCTTTCCTTAAGGTCTCACATTCTATCTAAAATTTCAGCCCTTTTACTCTGCTGCTGAAGTGCATGACTATCCTGAAAACCTTCACTTCCATCTTACACTTTTGCCAGTCTAAATTCCCTGAGCAGCTGATAACCTTGAGTCATCATAAGGAAGTACAGCAATTCAAGTGCCTGTTTAACACTTTTTCCTTAAAATCACTGTCAGCTTGCTGTTCTCATTTTCCTTTCACACGATAACACGGAGGTGACTTAGTAAAAACTGATGGTTAGATGATGCACCATAGCAGCTTTTGAATAACACTGTTTTTCAGTCTAGATGAAACCACTGAGTAAGTCAACATCAGGTTAGCAATTATTTTTAGGAAACTATTAAAGACATTGTTCCCAACATACATGTTTACATGTATATATTAATGAAAAAATAGGAAAAAAAAAAAGTTAAAACTTTCCCAACAAGAATGTATCTGAAGAAAAAAAGTTTGCAATTTTTCTGTGGTTTATTTATATATATATGTATATAATATATATATATAGGTGCCTTTAATATTTATATAATATTTATATAATATTAATAATATAATATAATAAATTAATAATATAATATATAATATTAATATATATATAATATAATATATATATTATATTAATAATATAATATAATAAACATAATATATTTATAGGTGCCTATAATATATATATATATGGGTGCCTTTATATATTTTTTTTATATTTATATATTTATATCTGCATTTTCAAACTCAATATTTTAACTCATGGAGGGTCTCATTCTTGACAGTATTAAGCAAAGTATCACCAGCAGGTCAAGAGTGATGATCCTTACTGTCTACTCAGAGTTGGTGAGGCTGCACCTGGAGTACTGGGTGACTGAATAGTGGCACAGGTTGCTTAGAGAGGTTGTGAAATCTCCCTCCTGGAGGTCTTCCAACCACAACCATTCTGTGATGCTGTGATTATGTTGCAAGCTGATCAGGCTGCTCAAATCTTTCATCAGTTCTTCACCTGGAACTTCTTGCTGATGGTGCAAGAGTTCAGTTTTTCTCTGTTTAGTCTCTGTATAATCCTTTGAATAAAGATTGTTACCATGTTGGTCTGGACAAGCATCTTCAGGGTGAATTAGACAAAGACTTCATAGGATTCAGTTATCATTATTGTGATTCAATCTCCTCAAAAACATATTTATAAATAAATCATGTAGCATATTCCAAAAAATACTAATTTTTACCAGTTATGAACCTTAATAGAAATGAGATGATAATTCATAACTCTACAAAGCAAAGCATTTGGAAGATCTCTATGCCAAGAAATTAATCTCTTCTTTCCAGCTGAGAAAGTAGGTGTGAGACACAATCAGCCAAAATCACATATTGTGGCAATATTTAATATCTGACAGCTCAACATTTTCTTTAGGGATCCTTCATGAGTGTTATTAACATTAAAAAAATAAATAAAAGATAGTGGACTTTTTGACATATAAGGAATATTATAACTAACCTAAGCTTATAAGCTTTTTCTAATATTCTCATTAAATTCAATTATTATTATAACTAATTATATATATATATATTCTCATTATATATAATAATTATTATAACTAATCCTATATTGATTCAAATCTGGGACCAAGTTTGTCATTCTTTCCTCAGAGAATAAAATGTTATTTCTGCCATTCTTATTCCCTGCATTTCATCCCTCAAAAGAGAGACATGGCTAGTCTATCTTATTGAAAGTAAGAAATATTTAAAATGTTGTTCCACATCTTTAAATGTGAAATTTGGTTATGAAAATCTCTCAAGAAATGAGCATGAGCAGTGGATTGGTCTGGAGTTGGAATTGTTTTAGCAGTAGATTACAGAATCACTGAGGGAGTCCTGCTTAATGCAGGAGCTTTGTGTCTTTAAACTTGTCATCTCTGGTTCTGTTGGTATATATTGAATTACCGGGAAAAAAAATCCTGATTTTCCTCTCACTTTCATATTTCAAAATACAGTGCTAACTTAGTTTGATCATTCTGTTTCTCTATTCATGTCTTTCATCTTTTTAATTCTGAATGTTCTAGGTAGATGTTTTTCGAGTAGAAGCAGTAGATATTGGGACTCTGCAAAAGATGGTGGTTGAGAAAGGAAAAGGCTCTGACTGGCTTCTGGAGAAGATTACTGTGAAAGACTCAGCAGCTGCTGGGAAAGAAACATTGTTCATTGCTCAAACATGGCTTAAAGACAGACGTGATGGAAAAAGTAACTCAGTAACTCTGAATGCCACAGGTCAGTATTGTTTTGAAACTATCATTTGTTAAGAAATTCATTCCAAACTGAAGAATGCACCTATGTGATTTGCTTCTATAAACAAGTTATGGTATAAAACATTTCAATAAAGCATGTCATTATATAAGGAATAGATGTGTCTGAACACATCAGTTCTAGTTGCTTTTTAGTACTATTTGATAACCACTATTTGCAAGAGGTTAATATGTGTTTTGTTAGTCTAGATTTACAGTGGAGGCAACGGCTGCATCGGCAAGTTTTACTTCTACTTTGGAACTTACAAACACTTTTTAAAGCTTCAAATGCTTCTGCTTGCCATTTGATAGGCATAGGAAAAGTGGGGTGGATAGTAGGGCAAACTCTGTTTAAGCAGTGGAGAATGTGTCACCATTGTATTCAAGACTGTTTAACATGATTTATGCCACAATGTTAGGGTAGTTTTTCCCAGAAACTGGGCATACATTTGGCTGATGCCAAGTGGGGACACCTAGAGCAGGCTGTTAAGATGGCTGTTGAAGATCTCTGATCTTCAACAACTGACAACCTGTGTCAGTGCTGAATCACCTGCATAGCACAGAAATGATTCCCGATGTTCAGAGGGATCCTCCTGAGTTCCTGTTTATGCCCATTGCCTCTTGTCCTGGCACTGGGCACCATTGCATGTATGTAATGTATATTTAGTGTATATAATGTTATACAATATGGTTTTACACACACACACACAAAGAAAATAGAAGGGGGGGGAAAAAACAAACAAACAAACAAAAAACCCCTTTTGATTATTTCTCCAAGAATACATTTATTTGGTAGAAGATTATTTTATTGTATTGTATTGTATTTATTTTCTGTGAGTTTTTTTTTTATACAATAAATGGCAAATTAAGCTTGGTTGAAAGTGGTTGAAAGAAGACTTTGGTCTATACTGTCTGTACCAACAGATAGACCAATTCATCTATACCAATAGTAGTTTTGGTCTTTAACAAGTGCCACTGAAACCAATGGGAGATGCTGTCAGTGGGAGGAACATCAACTCCTAAAATGGGCATTAAAAGAATCCCATTAGTTCTGAGCATAAATTGTATAAATGAAACAGAAATGTTTTAAAATGAAAAATACTTGAATCTTCAGGTTACAACCATTCCATAGTAAAGTGCTAGCTGTAGAATCAGTTCTTTAAATATACTAATATGTAGGAGATGGTGTTTAAGTAGAAAATTACATTGTACACTGCCTAGTTAAATCAATTTAAATGATACTATACTTAGTCATTTGCCTCGGTAGGCATGCAGACATTTATTATCATTTAGACATGGTTTTACAAAAGTATTAATTTGGTCTTCAATCTTTTTTAATTAGAAATTCAGGAGAGGAAGAGCACTTCTGCCTGGCCTTTAGGAAAAGAGCACATGAATTCAGGTATAGCTCTCACAATTGCATCTACTGATTTATTCATCAGTTTTGAAATAATAATATGAAAATATTTTCATCACAATATGGCATTACATTTACTGGTGCTGACATTAGTTTCCCTTCTGTGATAGTAAGAAATGTCAACATACTTACGGAGCTGATCTACACTTAAATGCTCCCCATTTAGACTAAGACACATCTTAGGAATATTACCTCAGGTACCTTGGTTAACATATGAAATCAGGAACACCTTCTAATCTTTTTTTTTTTCATTTTATTTTCCTTATTTTATTTGTTCAGAAGGCAGATGGAGAATTTATTTCACCAAACATCAAGAAGAAACAAAAAAAGACTTTGAAAAGTTGTCAGAAAATATATCCAAGTTGGTTATGTTTTTTTATGGAAGCAACGGCAAGTCAAATCCGGTTTCCATGGAAAACAAAGTGGAGCATCAGGCTAAGAACCAAATAACATATGATGTAAAATAATATATAGATTTGTCTATATTTGCATATTCTTTGATTTTCCTTTTAAAGAAAGATAATCATATACATGCTGAAAATATTGAAGATATTATTCTTTAAATAATCGAGAAAAGGAGAATTGAAATTTTGGGTTGCATACTTCATTTTAAAGTTTTGGATTTCTCAGGTTCATGATGATCAAGTATATTCTTTTTTTTTTTAATGTTAACAAATTGTCATATTTAATAATGCCTATCAATTTAAATGACATCAAGTATTTACATTTAAATATCAGTGTAGTGTGCAATATGAATTTGATAGAATAATTATAATGAATGCCCCTGGAGTATAAAGTTAATTTTTTTCCGTAAGTGCCTAAAGTCAACCTGGTTGTTCTGCTTTGGAACTCAGTGGGACTTACAGAACTAGTACTGATGCAAATGGGGCTAGGTCAGTGCTGATCCCCGAGAAGAAAACTTCCTCTCTCCTACACATGTATCTATGTTTATTTTTGGACACTAACTTGTAGTTTTGTTGCTTCCTAGATATATTTACCATCTGATTTGGGGATGGTTTATAAAGTGAGACTTGGACTCCAGAGTTTGGAAAACAGCATATCACAGTTGTCTCTTCATCACTTTAAAATGCAGAACACATCCACCCTGGATACCTTTAGCCTGACTATAAATAAAACACTTCCTCTTTCTCTTAATGGAGACAGATGGATTGAATTCCCTGTAGAGTGGCCATTAAAAGAAACACTTTCTGGTAGGTATAAATGTACATTAAGGTAGTAGAGTGGTACAGGAAGTTAACACATCCTAATATTACAATTGGAATCTTTATCAAAACAGAAAATTTTGTTGTATTTATTTAATGATAAATAAAGCGTGGATAAGAATTTTAAATGTGTGAAGGAAAATGATATTCACTCAGCTTAATGCCTGTGTACCATAAAGTGTGAAATGCAATGCTCAGTTGATAGCACAGAAACTTTATTATAAGCTACATAGAATAGTGGTAAGAAATATTCTTTTCTTGCAATATCATAATATTTCTGTTCTCCTGTATTTAGTCTTCAGTGGCTCATATTACTGACATTAAAAATACAATTTTTTTAGCTCATTTTTTATTAACCGATTTTTTTTGATTTTTGTGTGTTGCACACAAAGATTCTTGGGAGAAAAAAAAAAAAAACAAAAAAAAACCCACAACAACAATACTAAAAACTATACAAAACAAAACCCAACCAAACAAGAAAATACAACCACCACCAAGCCCTCCCCCCCCAAACTAAACATCATTACTGCCTTTATATACTCCAAATATTTATGTCTGTTACAATTAGCTCAACTGTCTTACATATAATCTTTGTAAAGCAAAATAAAAGATATCCTTTCACCTAAAGTCTACTTTACCTTCCATGTGTTTATAATGTGATACTTACTAAATGCTACCATTTGCCAAACAATTCTCAATTTAATAAACAGACCAAGTAATGATACTTGAAATCATTGAAATCATTTCTGCCTGAGTTTTATGCAGAAGACAAATGAGTTATCTGAGTAAAGAATAAGTCAATTATTCAGAATAAGTCAGTGTTATATGAACTATTCCAATACACTTTGAACTGGAATTTATGGCCCAGTTTCAGGGAGATGTTTATATATTTCTAAATGTAAGCATGCAAAAAAAAATCTGAGTAGAATTAACAGGTTGGTGGGTTTTATTTATTTATTTTTCTTTTCATATTTTGACTGTAACTGAAAATTTAAATTTCATATTTAAGCTTTAGATTTTGTATTGCTTAGAGCTGTTATTTTCACTTGAAACAAAGACTTGTGCAGTAACGAATACAGAGTAGGGCTTAATGGCTTTGGTCTCCTATACACAAGATTGAAACAAGGACCTTCAGATTAATATAAAAACATGACTGTACCCCTTGCAAAAGACAGATCACTGTCACATGCAGATATATAGAGGGTACTTATACATGCACACAGAAAGTGAGAGAAAGATGCAGCATGGATGACAAATAGGCAGTGAGACTGGAGCCCTAATGACCTTGATTCTTACTCTGGTTCCATCACTGACCTATTGGTTGAAAAAATCACTTACCTATCCCTTGTGTTTTCTTTGTTGTTGTTGTTGTTTGTTTGTTTGTTTGGAGGGTTGGGAGGTGGGCTAGTGGCAGCAGGGGAGTTTGTAATATTTTCCTTCTTTGTAATATACTTTGAGATCAAGAGGTAAAAATCACAAATAAGGAATAGGTAACATTATCTATATGTTCATGTAAAAGAACAAGCAAACAAAAAGGTCATCTCCGTTGCATTTATTTCTTTCCACATAGGGTTTAGAAGTGTTCAGTGAGGGATTTGTAACCACAAGGAAAAAAAAAATAAGGACAGTGTGAAACATTCCCCAAATCTTTGCCATTTTATGTCCAAGAGAGCTTTAAGCAGCTCCACAGCAGGTTGCACACATGGAGTTCAAAGCGGTCCTTTACACACAAACCTGCTTGAAATTTATTGTGCAAAACAGATCTGCTTCTCTGCCAGATTTCTATATCTAATTTATTTTCTCTTCGGTTTTCTTTTTCTCAGCTAAAAGGAAAACCAGTATTGTGCTAATTGAAATGGAAAGCAGCTGATCATAATCACCTTAAGTGAGAAGCTGTGTGCTGTTGAATTTCAGATACAGCTCAGTATACTGTCATTCATAGAGTCTCTCAGTTGTCTTTTCCATTTTTTCATTTTGTACTTGGGACTGTGATGAAGCATATCCTAATGGCTAATTGAAGCCATCAAAATACAGCTGATAAATTACATTGCAAGCCCTGGAGATCTGGCTATGTACCAGTCCATATGTGCCTTTGGGTATATTAATGGGGAGAGGCCTCCAACTGAGTATATGCATAGATTCTCTGTAGCGTACCTTCCTTTGAGATGCTTGCACCTCAAGAATCCCCAGGGATAAAACAGTGCTCTCTCACAGGTTTGTACAGAAGGTGAATGAATTTTACACTACTGTAGCATTTAATGCAAAACAATGAACTAGTGAAAAGGTAAAATAAAAATGCATTATGTTACTTTCAAATAACTGATTATTTTCACAAGGTAAAAATAGCGTCATAATTCACACAGAGATTATGAAATCATTGGAATTTTATAAAATTACCAGAGTTGTAACATTCATATATGTATTGTCCTTATTGGATGTACCTTCTTTTCAGAGATTTCCCTTCATCTTTCCTCCCTCCAATCTATTCAATTCACTACAGAGATAAAAGCTTATTTGCCCACACCTATAATGGTTTGATCCCACTACCTGAACAAAGACCACCGTTTGAGGATTTTAGCCCTCTTCCCTGGCCTACATCAGTTCCCTTCAATTGCTTCTCTTTTTAAAAAGTACTCTGCCAGTTCTAACCCCCATATAATCTGTTCCAAAGTTCATTTAACTCTAACTTTAATTGACTACAGTGTGTCAGGGCCATGATAAGACAATAGCTTTTACTTGCCCTGGGAAGTATGGGACCTGGGACTGAGACCTGACCTCTAGTCATGCCCCTTCTGCACATGAGCATAGGGCATCCATTTAAGATCATGCCTGAGCTGCATTAGATAAGCACCAGCCTTTAGACCTGTCTCTGGCCCCATCTTCTGAATAGACTTAGGACAAATGCTGTAGCCTTGTGTCCAGTTCTGTCTTTGGCCCTTTGCCCAGCTGTTCCCAGCTGGACCACCAGGATGTATCCCAGATCTGATTCATAATTTGCCATGTTTGGGACTGCTGATGGCTCTGCCTGCCACATGCAGATGCTGCAGGACAGTTCCCTGGCTTTTTTATTTTAAATATTTTTCCTTTTTTTTTTTTTTTTTTTTTTAACTTAATTTTATTTTTTGTTTAAACTTAGCTATTTCCTGGGCTTTTTCTAAGTTTTAACTTTACAGGTAAAGCTATGTACCTCTCTGTCACTCTGAATTTCTTACTATGCACCTGCTCCACTACAGTATGCATGCAACAAGAGTCTGTTCTCTCTCTGTTATTGCTGATGCTGGGGAAACAAGGCAAGGCTCATGGAAGAGAACTAGTTCTTGTACTGAACTCGGTATTTCATATGATCATTAGATCTGAAAGCCGATATAACAGCTTGTGATCTTTTCTTTTCTTTTCTTGACTTCGAAAGGATACAGGTAATCTGCTAATATATGCTGTCCTGATCTAAGCTTTGAACCACTTTCTGCAGAAGCATTCTGCAAGGTCAGGATTCATCCCCTTCTACCAGGGTAGAATATAAACAGATGCTTTGTGAATGCATTTACTTTTAAAGGTGTTCAGATGCTGTCATCTTGTCTTCAGTTAAATAACTATAACTATTGCATAAATCACAAACTGCACAAAATCATGGGTGACAACTTCAGTCCAGATAGACTTGTCTTCTTGGGCTGACTCCATAGTCAGAGGATGTGCTCCATTATAATTAAGTTCAAAGTAGGAATTTAGGTGCTCTGAAGGACTTGTCTCCCTAGCTATATTCTGTCTTTGTAAAGACCCCAAAGGTGTTTGATGAATCTGAAACTTATTAGGATTTAATCTATTAGTCATTTGGCATTAAAAAGAAAAAGGTAACTAGCTGTTTGCGGTAATTTCTCCATAATGTGAAACTGTGAAAATCAGCATAAAGTATTGGCATGTTTTTCTCTCATTGAAGGTTGTCAGCACTACCAATATTTATAGTTACAGGACAAAAGTAAGGAAAAATATTTAAAAAGTGAATTTAACTATTATGTCAAGTGTGTGATAAGACAATGATTACTATCATTGTCAAGTATCTAGTGTCATTTTTAATTCCATCTGACTGTGCATTGCTATGTTGTCAAATAGCTGTGCAAGGCTGTGACATGGTATTAAAGTGATCTCTTTCTGCTTGATTTTGCAGTGGTTAAATATCATCTAACAGTATTTTCTAGAAATATTTTGACTGTGAGAAATGTTGTGCGTATGACTGCGTGTATATATGGTACATACGGAGACACAGGGGACAGATCCCTTCTCTGGTCATTGGAGAATGTCCAGCAGGAAGAGAGCCATGAGGTACTCTGTATTTAAAATTAAAGTTACTTAAAATTTATCCTTTAATCCATACTTGTACTTCCTATACATTCTTTTTCCTCTATACTTAAAATAATATTGTTTAAGATTGTAATATTGAACAATTTTATTTTAGTCATTTCTAGTTATTGTGGATGCTGTCGAACTGGGAGAACTGGATAAAGTTGTTCTTTTAATCAGCAGTAAAACAGGTAAAGTACTTTTGCTGCTCTCTAAAGTCAGTGATGCGAATCACACAGATAATCTCTTAAGAGCAATACAGTCACCACCAGAGATAAATTCAGATTAATTTCCTTTGGTTATTTTTTAAAAAGGTAAAATTTTATAAAGCAAAATCCTACATTTTGTTGCATTTAAATCCTTGGAGCTGAAAGCTGTATAATTACTGCATCAAGAAAGTAAACTATTCAATTACAAACAAGAAATAAAAATTAGGATAAATAATTTTGTTCTCCTATTAATATACAATATAGGAGAATAATTATAACTCAAGTAAGAAACTCGTATTGTTTAATTGTCTTTCTGTGATTCAGTTATTTTTATTGTTTTCTCCAGCTGTTCTGTTTTCTTATTGTAACTTTTTATTTTTTGGGGGGATGGTGGGGTGGGGTGAGAGTGTATCTCTTTTAAATGTGATGAACGGTAGCTTTGCCACCAAATTCCATTGTCTCATCTGTAGGATGGTTATCATGCTGCTAAGGAATATTCTAAGGATGATTTTTTGTAAATGCTTTTGTAAATTCCTTTAATGAAATTTCTTATATAATTGTGTATTGTTACTTACTATGTATTGCAGTGGACCATTTGTAGACAGGTTTCTAGGAAAGCAAGGGTTATACATTTCTACTTTGTCTGTCTTGCTTGTCTGTCTGCTGGCTCCTCATAATAACCTTATAAACTCACCACCGAGCTTCAACCAAATTTGAAAAATGCATATAAATATCAAAGACATTTCGGTGGCCAACATGTACCTGCTGGTTGGGTGGTCAACACTTTCTGCACCAGAGCATGATCTGCTTGAATACTAGGGTCTTCAGAGGGGGCACAACATGGAGCTGCAGATATTACAGTGGGATAGGGAAGGGGAGGGGCAGCCCTGTCATACTGCTGTTGAGGGCTGACTACATTTGTTTCCTGCAGTTTCAGCCATGAAAGTTAACTACAGTCATCTGTCTCACTGACAGTCATTGAATATGGCAATTACACATTGCCAAAGGGCACCACAGAGAACATGACAGGCAAGATTTTTCCAGTCAGGTTTGAAAACATGATTCACAAAGGAGGGACTTAGAGGCTCATTGGCTGTGTGTGTTATGAAGAAAGGATTGGACAGGTGTATAATACATTTCTTCCAACAGAATTACTTAGATGATAAAGCACTTTGGATGAGTAAGGGTGTCCACATTGTGTCTAGAGGTTTATTGAATTGTTTGGATGTAGACTTTGAACCAAAAATCCCCAAGCGCAAAAGCTCTTTAGTGTCTGAAATCAAATGTACCCTGCAGGACTGGTCATCCCAGGCAATGTATTGATTTTCTATATTTATGCTGCTTCTACAATCAGAGCTGTTTTTTTTAGGATCAGGTGGCTCTTCCCTCACTGCATGCATGGTTTGAGATTTTGAGATCCCCAAGCTTCTGAATGTCTCCATGCACTGTCTGGGCAGATCACGAGTGTAACACCATGTCCTGAATTCCT
Source organism: Anas platyrhynchos (assembly GCF_047663525.1). Taxonomy (NCBI): domain Eukaryota; kingdom Metazoa; phylum Chordata; class Aves; order Anseriformes; family Anatidae; genus Anas; species Anas platyrhynchos. The sequence continues at coordinate 40,697,477 of NC_092588.1, read as the reverse complement.
CCAGAGGAGCCTGATCCTATTTAACTCCTACTGATATATAATAAAAGGGACTTAGTAGGAGAAGACATTGGGACACACTTTGCTGAAGAGAGCTGCAAGGAATGATAGAAGAAAAGAGAAATTAAGCAGTCTTAGTGACTAGCTAGTGGCAAGAGTGGCCAGTGTCATAGACAGCAAATAGCTGAAGCCCCCAGCAGAAAATTCAAAATTGCAGTTCAAAGAGCAATCTTTCTTATACAGAAGAGGTTTACACTGAGTTGTTGAACTTCCTTCATACTTGTCATTCTATAAATCTTTATACTTCACATGGAATGGAGTTCCAACCCTTTTGTCAACCAGTCACTGAGGAGGAAGCACCAGATACATATTCCTTCTCTTCCTTCTCAAATGAGCCTGCCTGAGTTGTGCTAAATGTGTTCTGCATGCCTGCTGCACTCCTCTGCTTCACCAAGACAAGGGAAATACTTCTAAACTTCTGTGTAGAGGTGTTAAATAGGAACAAAAGCTTAGGGATATGGTTTAGTGGGGACTGTTAGCGTTAGGTCAGAGGTTGGACTCGATGATCTTGAGGTCTCTTCCAACCTAGAAATTCTGTGACTCTGTGATTCTGTGAAAATAAGAAATGTTTCAATGATTCCAGGATTTTATAGACAATCGTTGTTATACATAAATGAATTAATAAATGATGTTTTAATACTTTACTTAATTCTTGGATGCACAGTAAAACATTTTCACTATATTTTATTTTCTTGTTTTTAGACTGCAAACTGGACATTAAAAAATTGCATTTGAAAGAATCTGTGAAGAATCATCCTATCTATGTTTTTGAAGTGAATGAGTAAGTATTATACGAGAAGCTAGTCATTTTGTAGTTAGAGAGCACTATTTTATTTATTTATTTATTTGTTTGTTTGTTTGTTTGTTTTTGATAGAGAACACTGAGCAGGCACTGGATTAAAAAGACTGTCATACAGTGGGTCAGTCAACAGATTTTTTTAAAAAAAGTCCATCTTCCACTGTCCCATGTAAACTCATAGGATTTTTTGATTTAATATATAGATTACTTACCACAAAAATATATGGTTTTTGTTTTGCAGGACATTTTCTTTGGATCCAAATAAGCCAGAAATACAGAGAGAAATCCCGGTATCGTTTATTATTAGAGGAGACAAACAAAAGAATGGCACAGATAAAAACTTAAATAAAGAAGGAAGTCAAGCAGAAAATCAGACAGAGTATACTATTAAAGTATACACAGGTGACAAAAGGGGAGCAGGAACTGATGCCAATGTGCATATTATTTTATTTGGGGATGAGGACAAATCTGAGGTGTTTCAGCTCTCTCAGTCACTGGAGCATCAGGATCCCTTTGAAAGAGGAAAGGTGAGGATATAGATTTCTGTCTGTTTCTGGATTGGGAAAGTAAGTATTAAATCTATGCAAGACTTATGAAACTTCAGGCATTTATCTTCTTTTCTATGTATTTAGATGAGATATGGACAGCTCTTTCTGTGGTTAGCTTTTCACCAGAGTAACCAAAGGACATTTTACCTCTGATATATGTAACTGACAATGACTAACTGTTGTTGTTACTCCCAAACACATCCTCATTTTGCATCCACTCATCTGCTCTGTTACGTGTTTCGTTGATCTGCAATGCACAGCATGCATTACTCGTGTATGTGCATATAAGTGCAATATTCCTTGGTGTTACACAAATTTTGAATATTGTGTTTGAGAATACATCATTCTCTGATATCCTATTGGATTACTTTACAATGGAAAGTTTTGTTTGGATAACCAAACAAAATGGAGAAGACCAACTGTGTCCTGGCCTGCATCAAAAGAGAGTGACCAGCAGGTCAAGGGAGGTGATTGTCCCCCTCTGCTCTGCCACTGGGAGGCCCCACCTTGAGTGCTGCATCCAGGTTTGGAGTCCCCATCTCAAGAAAGTGGTGGATCTGTTAAAGTGCATCCAGAAGAAGAAGAAGGCTACAGAGATGATCAGAGGGCTGGAGAGAGCTGGGGATGTTCAGTCTGGAGAAGGCTCCAGGGAGACCTCATTGTGACCTTTCAATACTTAAAGGGGTCTTATAAAAAAGATGGAGAAGGACTCTTTACTCAGGTAGATAAAGATAGAACAAGGGGGAATGGTCTTAAACTAAAAGAGGATAGATTTACACTAGACATTAGGAGGAAATTCTTCACTCAGAGGGTGGTGGAGGTCACCAAAAGAAGTTACAGATGCTCCATCCCTGGAGGTGTTCAAGGCCAGGCTGGATGGGGCCTTGGCCAACCTGATCTGGTGGGCAGCATCCCTGGCTATGGCAGGGGGGATGGAGTTAGATGATCTTTAAGATCCCTTCCAATGTGAGCCATTCTCTGGTTCTGATTCCATGATTCTATGATTCTATTCAGATATTTGTAGTTCAGTTATAAATATTTGCTTAAGAATGCTGATTCTCTGTAAGGTATCCTAGTACCTTAACAGAATGTTCTTCTGTTTTTAATAAACATATTACTTTGGCAAAGGAACTGTTCCATTTACTCACCACCTCTTATGGTGACCCTTATGTATCAAGAAATAAATATATTTCCCACATTTTTCTCCTGTGGATTTCTTGAAAGGTAATGACTGAATAAGTAAAACTCCAGTTAAGATATCTTCCATATGAGGTATGCTTCATTATTTCCAGCAATAGTAAGCATCTTTTTATGTGCAGTTTGGTTCAAATTTTTTTCAGCTAAAGTGTCTGAGGATATCATCATGTATTGACTTCAATACTGAGAAAATTAATAAACTAGTTACCTACAAGCACAAGGAGCAAATAAGTGTCTTGAGTAATACTTCCTTTTGCTTAGTACTACACAGGAGGTATCATTGTTCTTTGAAAAAGAAGAGTAAATACATAGAAATTGTATTATTAGCTAATTAACAATCTAGCTAAATCAATGTAAACCAGTGAGATCTTTAAGAAATGTCTTATGGAAAAAAGGATCTGAAGAAAATATATAATATGTGGGAGATAAAATGGCAAATACTGTACAAGCCTTTCTTTTTTGCATTCTTGAACATATATTTATGTATAATAAACTGAAAACATTTTAGAAGGCTATATCAACTGAGAATTCATGACATTTAGTAAAAATACTTTGATATATGAAAGTTGGGAAAAAGATATGGATTTTCATTCTTTAAGATTTGTCCACTCTACCGTATAAATTGTCCTGCTATAAGATTGTCCTACTGTAAAGTATAGAGAGGATCTACCAAAGACCTTTGCTAAGGAAAATAAACCATACCAGGTGTCACCCATCTATTTCAAACTGATATTATTACATTTGAATTAGTCCTGAAACTGGCCTTAACAAAGGTATAAATTTCCAAATGTATGTATGTAACTTTTTATAACTGGCTGTATTTTAATATTAAAGGTTGATACATTCAAGATTAAGACAAAAAAAATAGGATGCTTACATTCCATTGAAATTGGTCATGATGGGAAAGGATTCGGTAAGTATACTGCATGTGTTCAATGGGCTTGTAAAAATCTTCTGCTTGAATATCTGCCTGACATTTGGAAGGTCTTTGAAGTCATGCTATTGCTACAGTTAGCTAATACAAATCTTGATACAAATTAGGTCAGTTTTACTGCTCTTTCTTTGACTTCTCTTGCTTTTCTTGCTTTGACTGCTCTTGCCACCCCTATCTTTATCACTGTATCACATTTTCATTGACTTTACCACTTTACCTTGACTTTATATTATTTATTTATTTATTGCTAGCAGAGAGGAAATATGGTTAGTATGTATCTCTGAAAGCATTTATTCTTCAGTCATTGTTCAGCCAAAACTTTTATTAGATGTGTTGAACAACATAGGATTACCGTGACACACGTAGCTTTTCTTCTTATGAGAACTAAACTATAAGGAGAGCACTGGACTGTGCTAGATCTTGACCTGATTTTAAATTAGGAGGCAGCAACAGTCTGAACCCAGACATGATGATGGAAACTGTTTCTATGTACAGTGTATCTCATAATCTCTAATACCTGAATTTACCAAAACATAAGATAGGAGATTAGGGCATACAGCATTTGGAACTTATATTTAGTGATGATATGAAATTAAAACCTTGAAAGATAGAAATATATAAATAGAATTTGCAGGCAATGTACAGCTTGAATCACAAAGGTCTCATTGTTTTGAGATAATCTAATCAGGTGAGTTTTACTAAACCACTCTGGTAAGTAAGAAATGCACTTAGGTTTAATAAAACCTTATTTATTAATAAGGCATCAAGAGTGCAGCATACCTAGGATGTGCCAAACAAAATTCTGCAACTGGCAAATCTTTTTTAGGCAAAAGTATATATGTCATATCATATCATATCATATTATACATGTGATGGTACTGAAAACTACATTTATATACACATATATAATCTGTTGAAATAAAATCCTCCTGCTGAATTTCATCTTATTAGTGTTAGCTACTGTACATGCACACAATTCAGCTTAACACTGGGGAATTCTACACCAGAAGACTTTTGGTGCTCTGAGAATTGCACAGAAGCCTGCAGGGGAAATACACATTAAACTTGCAATTTCTGGGTCCCAAACCATCAACAACATGATTATCTGTACTCTCTGTGTCCTGATCAACATTGCATAGTGCCTTCCTAGCACAGCTGGTGTGTGTAGATCCATGTTAAATCCATGACTTTCTTCCTCTATTTTTTTCTCTGAAATTATCTCCAAATGTCTTTTGTCTTGTCAGTTGTAATCTGCACAAGTCTCCTCAAAGGTAACACCTCTTTGAAATGTTTCATCTGTTTGCTAATCTTTCTTAGCTGCCTCTAGATTTCTCCATACCTAGAGCATTCAGTGAGGTCTGCTGGAGTTATGTCAATAAAGGATAAAGCATTAGATTATAAACTTTTCAGGAGAGCAAACATGGCTTAATATTTGTTTATAAAGTGCTGTGTAAATTTGAGGGACTGTAAATTTTTATTGCTAATAATCATGACTCTGAATTACAGAGATTTCAGGAAAGGTCATATATTCCAAGTAGAGTCTACGATATATTAAAGCATTCACAAAATTTCATTAAAGGAGTTCCAAAAGTACTTCACAATTTCAATAAATGACTCCTGTGGATTGAAGATGAAAAATGTAGACACCTTTATGGCCTAGTTATACTAGATAATTGTTTGAAAACGTCCATGGAAGGGGAAAAACAGTGCCATGCCTTTATGTTTTATTTACATTGGTACAGTTTGCAAAATATTTTATGTTGTGTTTTTAGCCTACTTACAAATTATATGTATATATATTTAGCCTACATGATAGTTTTTCCAAATATTTGAAAACCAAAATCATTTGTTAGAATATAGTGTTTTATCTCTAGAACATGCAATGAATACCAAAAGGTTTTCAGCTGCTAGCAATACGATCCTAATTGGTTTTTAAATGTTGTCATTAAGTGTTTGCATTGGCAAACACAACTAAAGACATCATCACAAACATTGCATTTGTGTACAATAAAGTTTTATTTTAAAAACCTTCATATTTTAATATTGTGTAAAATAAAATTCTACAGCATAAGAATGATGGTATCTTTCACACAACAAACTTGTTGACTATAGTAGTTAAATATATTCTTAAAGCAAAAACAGATATGAATTTTGGCCCAAAATTGAGATGTTATTCTGAATCATTACTGATAGAGAAAATGAGAAATTCAAGTTCATCAACTGGTTTATATAGGTATAAACACATTAACTAGAAAGGAGTAATAGAGTTTCTGTTATTCTGTTCTTAGATTATCATTAATGAAATTACATCTACTAATAAAGTCCATCCTTTTTTTTTTTTTTTTTTGGTTTGGTAGACACTGAAGATCAAATCATTTCAGGGGTGTACTATGAGTGCATTTCAGACTACAGAAAAGGGCAAAATGGGATTTCAAGAATGTATTTGATATTACCATGCACTTTGTTTCATTTGCCTTATACCTGTTACATTCCATGTGGAAAACTAAGTTAAGCTGTAATCATTTTTTCCTTTATATTTTCTGTCAATAACATCAAAGACCTCCTCCATAAAATGGAGAGAAGTTGGTAGTAATTTGAATTATCGACTTTTCAGTTTTATTATTGATATTGAGTCCATTTGAAAATGCTGAACCACACAGGGTTTGGAAATGAAATCAGAAACATTCCTTATGATTTATATGTGTTTTGGTTATATCAAATTTGTCTTTTCTTCATTGTTTTACAGGAAGTGGCTGGTTTCTAGAAAAAGTTGAAATCACTGATGCATCTAGGAACTCAGTGTATTGCTTCAACTGTAACAGGTCAGTAGATCAGTTCATTATTACTCTGTAGGTGCTGTTTTCTTCATAACAACTAGTGGTCTTTTTAGTCTCTCAGTTGTTTCTCTTCTGGTTTCCTAAAACAGTACGAATTCTGAAACCATGCTGTTTTTCTATCAGTCCATCCCCGGTAACTTTTGAAACTTTTGACCATTTTCATCTGATTTGCCAGAAGAATATTTAGAGGAAGACATTATATTTTTCCATGTTATTAAAGCTGGATGGCTATAGAAGAGACAGAAGTATTTGAGTGCCTTTGCTGAGAGAAGATAGTAGTATGCCATTTTCATGAGGTAGAAGATGTCTGGTGAACCATTGCATGAATATAAGCACATATGTAGCTCTGACTAGCACATGTACACAGACATGAGAGAACACAGACATTGGAAATAAGGGATGGTGGGTGGATAGTAGGATATGGCAGTATAGATATAATTCTGGAGAAGTCACTTTTTGTATGGTAGTACAGGTCTAAGTTATGTTCAGCTGAATGTAATAAAGATAACAGATTTTTTTTTTACAATGACATGTTAGAGGTAAATTTAGAAATTTATTCAGATAAAGGGGTTTTAGGGTAAATAGGTTCTAATGTACAAAGGGAAGATCCACTTTAGTCTGTGTCAAACTGAAACAATACACTTTCAGAAGTTGGAGTTTAGATTTAAAGGTATATTTGGGGTGATCATCCACTACAGCATACAGTTTGCAGCTTAATGCATTTCAGAGTAAACAACAGAAGCAAACACATTCTTGTCTTTCTAAGTGTAAAATAAAATTTTAATGCATCTGGAGAGCAGAAATGTATGAAATCTTACAAGTTTTCAATATCTAGGAAGAGGGATGTTGCCTGGTGATCTGAAAACAGAAATGGTAGCCAAGAATATTTAATTTAATTCTTCAGAATGTTTCTGTAAACTTAACAATTCATCAAAGTCAAATCTCAAACCTGAAACCAAAAAAAAAGCAACATATACATGTATGTACTTTTTTTAATTTTATTTTTTATTCCTGGATAATCAGTTAGACTCTACAGTCTAAGTCATGAGAATGCAGAATGTTAGCAGCCTCAACAGAATCTTCAAGCCCTTAGTACCTGACAGTGCCTGGTCTGCAGCTTGCAGGGGCCAGCTCTACAAAACATGATTAATGTCATGCAATATCTCAGAATATATCTCTACACAGCACTGCACTAAAGTCTTCATGTAGGTTCCATAAAAATTCTTCCAAACATGTGCTCTAATCTTCTAGATACCTAAATTTAAGTTAATGGGCATGAGCAAAATTTCTTAGATCAGAATATCACTCAGGTGTGCAACAATCCATGAGAGGATTTTCAACTGATGTCATAGAATCACTGAGTGGTTGGAAGGGACCTCTGGAGGTCATCTTCGCCAAACAGTGCTGAGTGGAGTTGAAGGATCACCTCCCTCGACCTGCTAGCAACACTTAGCCTAATGCAGCCCAGGATACCATTAGCAACCTTTGCTGCAAGGACAAATCACAGGGTCATGTTCAACTTGGTGTCCACCAGGACCCCCAGATTTTTTTCTGCCAAGATGCTTTCTGTCATCATGGCACCCCAGAATATTCACTGACCCAGAAGCTATGGGACACTCCTGAGATACTGGAAACTATATGTGTACCTGTATGTGTACCTGTTCCTGCTTGCACAAAATGCTTATGTCATATCCTACTGGGTAAATAGGGAATGGGTTTATTTTCTCTCCTCCCACACCCACCCCACCAAAACAAACAAACAAACAAAGATTCCTCTCATATCCTCTAACACAAATGCTGTCTCTAAAAGACATTCATCACTGAGAAATGTGAAAGGAGCTCTGTATCCTTTACTAACTTGGCATTTTATCTGGCAAGACTAGTTATGTTGCAGCCTGGAACTGTTTGGCTTCAAACGTATCTCCCAGCTGTTTAACAGTGCAATTTCAGATGTGAACTACGTTAATGCTATACCAGCTGGGAATTCCTCCCATACTTGCTACTAAGTAGAAATGACATCAGCTAGTCTGGCAAAAGCCTTGCAGAAGCATTAAAAGAAGCAGAAGCTTTGGAAAATCTTTTTGAAAGTGAATGTTATTGCCTTCATGATTCCAGTTAATCAGTCTATCTGAGTTTTACATTCAGGTGGGTTTCTGGTATAGTCAATGGTAAAACCCCCGTAGGGTCATATGGAGCATGGTTAAGGCCCACCATATGGCTCAGTATTTTGTAAGCCAAGGAGGTATGAGAAATAAACAGTCCCTGGTATGGAATAAATGGACAATAGCTTGCTATCACAGAACATACTCTCTTACTCTAAAACATCCTGATTTTTACCACTCAGTGAAACAATCTACTCATCACCTATTTTTATGCAACCTACATATAAAATGTATGTATATTTAATATAGTTATACAGTTACTTTAATATTATGCATATATGGATACTGAAAAAAAAAAAAACCACGACTCTTCAGATTGGTTACTCCTCCTGTATAAGTCAATGCTGAAACTTTTAGAAAGAAATGGAAAGGTGCAGAAGCAAGCCCTTTGTCTGTGTGTTAAGTTTTATATATAGAAACATAGAATTATTTAGATTGTAAAAGACCTCTAAGATCATCAAGCCCAACCATTAACCTAGCACTACAAGTCTACTACTAAACCATGCCCCTAAAAGGCATCTACACGTCATCTGAATATACTGTATCTATGAACATGTTCTATGCTTTTCTCTTTAGGTGGCTTGCTGAAGATGGAAGTGAAGGCACCACTGTGGTGAAACTTTATCCATAGCTCCTTGTTTTCTGATTCTTTCTGAGTGTACTGCTTCTCTAAATTCCTGCTTATTTGATTTACTTGTATTTTATAATTCTGAAGGTATTGTAATTACTCTGAAGGAATGTCAAAACAATGCATTAAAAACATCACAGTAAATTAAACATGTCTAATGTGAACACTGCATTCCAATCCAATTAGAGCTGCTCAAAAATTTTGCATGACTGAAATTTAGAAAACATAAATTGAGATCTGTAGCACAGCACTGTGGACTTGAGCTGAGCATTCATGATGGTAGACGTGTAGCAACATGTTAAAACATTTTAATTTCAGTAATAATTTGTGAATAATTTCAATTTAGCTTGGGTCAAATCTGTCAATATTTATTAAATTGATAAATTGTTTCAATTTCAACATTTATTAAAATTTATATCTCCTCAAAATAATTTTCCAAACAAACTGCACAACTCTTTAGACTTACCATGTATTACATCCTTTTCCTACAAGATAGCAATGTATGTAACCGCCAGGAATAAAGAATGTGTTATTCAGGAGTTCACTCGGTGTCAGTAAGTTTCCAACTGACATTTGATTGCAAAATCTTGTGGCTGAGCCAGAACCTCAGCTAAGCCTTTAAGAGAGACTAACCTTTAAGAGAGACTTTTCCATCATCTATTATCACTACCATTGCAATAGCTTACCAGGTAACTTAGGCAACTCCTTGTTCAGCTTGCTGATTTTTACAGTGCCCATTCTTACACATCCATTGGACTTTCTAAGCCTATATGTGTGAATGCCTTTACTTCAAAAAATCCTAGTTCTTTTTGAAAATGCACAATAAATAGAAAAATATTTAGCTACAAATGCGTGAATATCTAATAAGTAGATCAATGTTTGTTTTGGTAAACTTTCATATTGCCAGAGTTGACCAAGTTGACTGAGGAAGAGTTTAGGATACAGATGAGTCTGAAATGAAGTCATGAGTTACACTCAAAGTTTCATGTATGTGATCAGAATACATATACTGTGTATTTGTTTCATAAGGCATCTCTCTGCTTAATCAAAGAACCCACCCTTAGTACCTCCAAAATTTTATATCTGTATGAAGGTCTGAATTTTAGACATGTTTCACCTTTAAGGCACTACCACACTTTGTAGCAGCAATGTGCTTCCTATAATTATAAGAATTAAATAAATTTATAATCAATTAAATGTCTGGCTTTTTAGTATGTTTAATGTTTATTTACTCGCATTATTATTTGAAATGAAGAATGTTGGCCAATATCTGCATGGGTGATGAGATTTCAGTTGTTACTTTGACTCAGAAAATAATAAAAATAACAGGTCTTGGTAGGTATTTTTATTTTTATCTGCCTTATACATCATCAAAGGAAGAGCTGGTAAAGTGTGGATGTGATCTGAGTGAGCAAAGGAACAGAGTAAATTTCTTCTAAAAGTGCTCTTTTTGCTTACACTGCTACAATGCACACTCGAATGGATTTAAAATTGTATCCCTAGAGTGCACAGTTCACTTACTTAGTATCAGTATTCATTACACTGAATCACTTCGTTGTGATCTATTATGTGATTTGTTTCATTATTATGTCTTTCATTAATAGTTTGTAATACTAGCTCTCTTTGATGCCATCTCTGATTTATCAAGTGTAAATAATGCCTTCCTAATCTGTTTTTCATTACTAGCAGTGAATACCCTCTTTCAGCAGCTGGCATCCTTATTTGAAAATTATTTCCTCTACTTATACAGTGTACAAATCAGATGTTGGATTCACTCCCCTGGATCCAGAGTCACGTAAACACCTCCACCCTTTTACATCCAGAACACCACCACAGAAGAGGGTTTCATTTCAAGTGCATCACGGATGCTTGCAGCACATATTGCTAGGGGATTACACTTTGATAAGAAAGCTTGAAATACCATAACGTCCTTATCAGGTCTGGCTTCAAAGACATGCCGGTTAGCATATTTAGCTTGTGACGAGAGCTAAACTCTAACCTTGCTTCTTCCACATGGTATACAGTGAGTGATGCCTGTTGTGTTTGGCAGACAAGTCACTTAATCTGTGTCCCCTGCAAGTAGAAAGGGACAAAAGATCTGGCCAAAGAAATATTGCAGATGTGCCAGCTCATGTGCACTCTGTTGTTGCTGCACAGAGAAGGAGCCTTGCATTTCTGCTGCCAGCAGCTTACCCTGTACATAGAGACCCTGAGCATATATGACACCAGTGGTACCTCCACAGGGAACAGGGGTGTAGCACAGAAATAAGACTGCCTGGCTGCCTGGATCAGCAAGAGACCCAAGCATTTGGCACCCTTGGGAGCCATGGAAGGAGCAGATAACTCAACCAGCTGGAAGAGGCAAGGCTGTAGTGGAGAGAAAGGTTTGACTTTTGCTACCTCTCCCTGCTGCCTTCTGTCATTACAGATGACAGGGCACTGGCTAGAGGATTTTGTTTTTCTTATTATTGCTATTATTATAGTGAAGCAATAACATTTCATTTTACAGAGAAAGCCTCAAGCTGGAGCTGAGTGCTAAAATACAGACTCTAGAAACATAGCATAGACTCTTAAACATAACAGAGTCTGATGGCAACCATTTAACTCCAGTATTAGTTAACCGTATCTTTTTTCCATATCTACTTCTGGTGTGCTTTTATAAATATATGTTAAGTGAATCTAGCTGACATATTTCTGCCCATTCAAGCCCTATCTCAGTCTCTTCTGTTAATGATGTTAAGGATTTCAAAAAATATAGCCATGTTCTGACTGACTCATTGGACCATTTAATCTCTGAGCAATTCCAAGTACTGCCTAGCTGAAACTCGTCATACTAAAGAAAGCATTCCCTCCCCCTAAGTATATATGAGCAGTTATATTAGATCTATCCATTTTGTAGCTTGTCAGTTGTGAAAATGGAATCAGAATAAGAAAAAAGGATGTTCCAAGTGCTCCTTTGAGTTCCTTTAGAAGTCTTGGATGAATACCATCTAGTCCAGTGGGTTGTTAGTATTGGTATTTATAGAAGTGTTTGCAAATGTAAACATCATCTGCTCACACATCAATTTAAAATGTTCCTTTGGACTCCTTCCCCACAAAGAAAAGCAGCAGTCTTAAAAAGTCAGCGAACTCTTCTGTACTAACCAGTGCTAAGAAGCATCAGAACTTTCTGTGCTGTGCCTGAATCTTTATTTTACAACTCTTTTGCTTGGCATGAATTTACTTTCATAAAATCATAGGATGAAAGAATGGTTTGCGTTAGAAGGGACCTCAAAGATCATCAAATTCCAACCCCCCCTGCCATGGGCAGAGTATCCCCCACTGGACGAGGTTGCTCAAAGCTCCAATTTTAAACAGGTGAAGAAAAAAAAAAAGGGGGGGGGGGAAAGAAAATGGGACTTATTACTGTCTTTTTCAAACTTTTGAAAATTCTTAATTGTCTATTAAATGTCGCTTCATACACAGGACATGTTAATATTCCCTTAAGCATTCTATAAATGCTTTTTCCATTTATTATAAAGTGTCATTTACTTTCTTGCTGCTTGGGTTCTGCATGCAGAATGGCAATGAAAGAGTTGTATACCTTGTACAAAGCTTGGCTGTAAGCTCACTTCCTGTGATGTCTTCCCATATGTCTATGTCTTCTGCTATCACTCATTATATATTTATGTCTATATTTGATTATGCTTTTATATACATAGTATGAAGCAACATGAAAGATAACTGACATCCCATTTCTAATTAATAAATGTAAATTTAAGAAGTCTTGAGTTAAATCTTTCAAAACGTCTAAGAAGCCATTTCTTCTTTCATATATAACATTAAAGTCAGTATGGTGTCATCAAAGCAGGGCTGCTCTCAATCATTCTGGCCCCATAAACTTGGACTTGTTGTTTTGAGTAAGCAGTGGAATGTATTGACATGTATTTAACGCCTAGACATTCTGGAAATAAATATAACACAAGAAACTACAGCCCTCAATTCACCTTGAAATTTAAGTATACACCTAAAAAAAAAAAAAATGTCTAAATCATAAGTATATAAACTATCCCACTAAGCTTGATGTATAGTCTAGTTAAAGTTTGGTGTGCATCTAAGAGCCCTGCTACACTGAATCTCCTCCTTTGCAGATCTTCTGAGGTAGGTGCATATGGGTTGGATTTTCATGACCTATGTGTTACAAAGAAGAGATCTATGTGTAAGAAATACATCTAGCGGTATGTTACAAAACTAAGTGATTTCTGAAACCAGTGAAGATTTCAGAGTATTTTTTTGTAATTGTAAAATTGAACTAATATGTTAAAATACTTTATTTACCATCCTCAATTTTAAAGACAATTTTATAGTTCAAGAACATTTTTGTGTGAATCTACCTGTAGACCTATAAATAAAGTAATTTCAAGCTAAAACATGCAAGCAATAATTGTTAATACTCAGTATTTTTAATAGTAATTTAATATTGATTTTCTAAATAATTTACCAATTTACCCATGTATTTCTGATTTGAGTTTTTGTTAATGTAATGAAATACTAGTTTCATTGAAAGGAAATGCCTTCTCCCTTTCCAGTGAAGTATCTATGTTATCAAAACATACATGTACAATGGCCTGTGCCCCTTGTGAATGAGGCTATTTGGGCAAAAAGGCAATTAAATAGTGTGTAAATATTAAAGTTACATTCTATATCACAACTTCTACTGGCATTTGTGTAACCTAAACATAAATCTGGTGAAAACATCTGATACTTGTGATCATTTTGTAAAGTAATTTTCCTTTGCCGATTCTAAAGTAATTGAGTTGCATGTTTGCATGCACATATGTGCCGGAGAAGCACTGCTTTAATATGGAATACGGCTTAAAGTCAAAAGTATGGGAGACATGCTACTGAAGCTATGTCAGAGTGAATAAGTTAAAAAAATGGATGTTCATCAGACTCTCTGTCAGATCACCCCAGCTTTACATCATGCACAACAAGAAACAATGCAAGAAAAGGCATGTAAAACAGGTATAGGAAGGGAGAAAAGAAGGAGGAATGAAGGAGGGAGGAGAGGGAGCAAATTTGCTAGCAGAATCACAAGATCTTCTGAAAGTCACCGACGAGCTCCATATGACTTGGGACTTCATGTCTTTCTGAGGGAACCTTCTTGGGAGCACTGCTCAGCAGGAGGAACCAAGCCCTGCCAGAACAGCAGTGTTCTGCACATTAACTTCATGACACAGACCTACCAAAACTGGTCTCCAAAAGACTGAGTCTGGTAAGAAATGCAGGCTTTTGTGCCAAAATACTGCCACAAGGCATTGTTCTAATGCTTCAGTTACTTTGAGCTAGAAGAAAATGCAGAAAGATTAAGAACCAAGCTGCATTTGCTAGAAGTGCTGCCCACTGAAAGAAAATAGATTTGGGAATAGTCTGGAATGGATACATGCAAAAAAAATGTCATAGTTATAGAGAATAAAGATATTCTAATGGTGAAATGAGAGGACTACAAGCAGAGTTTGAGTATATAATGGTAGGGCTTTCTTTGCTATGTAGCTAAAGAAGACTGTGAAAATGATAATGGTTGGGAATCTGGAAAAAAAAAAAAAAAAAAGAGGGAAGATAAGAGGATTGGAGCCCAAAGTGTATTACCTGGACATTTAGGTTTGAGTTGATAACAGTCCACAATGAAAAGCAGAAAAAAAAAAGTGTTCCTAAACACGGCAAAGGTGGTTTATGGTTTCTTATTTTAAGGGGGATTAAAAATAAATAAATAAATAAAGTAAATGCCAGCTGCAATTCAGAAGAAGGCAGAAGCAGTACTTGTGATACCCATGAAAATGCTTTCTTCAAAGAAAGGTGGAGAAAAAGAAAGCCAAGAATAAAATGTGCTTCAGAGAAAAAAGTAGCTTTACATGAGAAATGGATGTGTCTGTACTTGAGTTAATGAAATATGTATTGATGTCTGTGATCAAATTTTTGCCCTTCAATTATATTTCATAATTAATAATTTCTGAGGTTTAGCAACAACATTGGCTTGCTGAAGGCATGCTGGTTTGTACACTGTGTGTATACAAACTTTTCTGGCCCTGATACAGCTCCATAGAATCTATGCCAGCGTAACAAAGAGGAAATTTGTTTCTGTTTCTTGGAAGCAATTTCTTCAACACTTACATATTATTTGGGACCCTTTCCATTTGTTATCTTTTAAATTAGAAAACAAAACAGAAGACATTCCTCTGGAAGTATTAAACAGCATTAAATTTAATTTAGGTTTAAATGTTCATCTACCGCACTGTCTTTGTTTTACAGAGAGATATTTTAAGCATGAAAAGCAGTGAGAAATAATATTATTCCACTCATAAATACCACAATAACTGAATCCAAGAAGAGAAAAAAAACAACTAAGAGAGGAGAGGAGAGGAGAGGAGAGGAGAGGAGAGGAGAGGAGAGGAGAGGAGAGGAGAGGAGAGGAGAGGAGAGGAGAGGAGAGGAGAGGAGAGGAGAGGAGAGGAGAGGAGAGGAGAGGAGAGGAGAGGAGAGGAGAGGAGAGGAAAATATCTGTTCACTCTCTTCCCTCTCTCCCATCCCAACCATGTGAGGCTAGGGTTTCAGCTCCAACAGCGCAGTTGTTCCCCCAGCAATCCCATATCACCCTATAACCTCCACTATAAACTTGTAACATCTTTTGGATGTGTATGTGTCAAGCAGACTGAATTAAAGTACCTTAAACGGCACACTAGAGCATTTTATTAAAGATGTAACAATAAACAGAATAACTTGGGAACTTGTTGATATTTATAAACCACCAACTTGCAGATAAATTAGCTTCAGTATTAAGCACCTTCTCAGCTGACTAGGGAATCTTAAGTGGATATATTAAGAGTGGGTATTAAATATAGGTGCTGACTGAATTATTAAAATATACCTCTAGAAAGAAGCAATTTGCATTAAAAGTCTAAAGCAATAAAGATCATATGGACCATAATGAGAGTGAAATTAATGTGGGGTTACAAAAGGAACAGAAATAAAAGTACAGCTATACCACTGCAACAGAGATTGCAGAGCAAATGTATATTATTTAAGAACCATTATGTGATGATGTAATTAAAGATTCTTGTAATGTGTGGTAACATGCAAAAGAACAAGCAAAATTAGGCTTATGTGTGCTCTTCACCTTTCAAAGCCTGATTTCTGTGTGCTTAACACTCCCTGAATAATGCAGCAATGCATGCTGTAATCTTTTCTTGAAATCTGAGGCATGTATCAGTACAAGTTAATCTGCAGAAGGCAACTTTATACTTACCGTGCACATTCAAGAGTTAGAAGGCATAATTTTTAGCTGTCCATATAACTTCTCTTTAATTAATGAATTTGAAAGGGCTATATTTAGTCAGATATCTTAATGTAACCGTACCCTATCGTAGTCTCATTGGCATTCCCATTAAGATATTCCAGCAACGTGGTTGAACCATCTCACTGCTCTATTTTAAGGAGGGAGAGGGCATGCTTCTAAAATATTCTGCAGGCAAAAAGAAGAAAAAAAAAAAAAAAAAAGGAAAAAAAAAAAAAGAAAAAAAAAAAAAGAGGTATGTAGGTATATCAGTCGCTCATCCCGTACCCGTACCTTTCGGGTACCCAAAATGAGCAGAAGGTCCGAGGGAAGGCAGCAGACGCTCTCCCCACCCACGGCCGCGGGGGATGATTTTGGGGACGGGAGGCTGCCTGCCTCCAGCACCGGGAACCCCCGAGGGCGGAGGCTGCCCAGGGACAGCCCGGGGGTGCCGGCAGCTCCGCCCTGGGGGGCTCCTCGATTAAAAGGGATCTCTGCGGGCATCCCTGCTGCCGAGCCCCGGGGGGCGAGCTTTAAAGAGCAGCCTCGCTCCGGGGGCAACCGGGGCTGCGGGTTGGGGGCGGTGAAACGGTCCTGGGGGATTTTGCATGGGGAAGGGTGTGGGTAAAACGGGTGTGCATCAGATGGGTACGCATCAGATGGGTGTGCATCAAAATGCGGTTTCTCCGGGTGGAGGAATAAAGCGGTGTCTCCTCACCTTCCCCCAAACGCCTCTAAGAAAGTGTGAGTCACGGCATAATTTGGGAATCGCACCTCTCCCGCTTGCATCTCGCCAACTTGCGGCAACTAGAGCAGCGTTTCCGACGGGACGGGACGGGCAGGGGCAGGGGCTGCTCGGCACGGAGCTCGCCGGGCTCCCCGCGGACCCCCCACCCCCCGTCCTCGCCCCGACGGCACCGCGCCCCTCCCGTTACCCCGGGGCACGGCGCGCCCCGTCCCCACCCTGCCGCCCCCCGACCCTCCCCGGAGGGGTCTCCGCGACCCTCCCCGGGTTCCCCTTGGCCGCCCCGTGCCCTTCCCAGCCGGGCGGCGGCCGAGCGCCCCCTTCCCCTTCGCCGCCCCTGCGCCGGCGCCGGTGCCGGTGGCGGTCGGGGGGCGGCGGCGGGGGGGGAGGAAGGATGAGGTCATCCTCTTCCTCGGCGTCAGTCAGCTGGGCGGCGGCGGCGGCGGGGCGGGCGGAGGCGGGCGGGGAGGCGGGGAGGGATGCTCGGCTCCGGGCAGCGCTGCCCTGCCCGCTCCCGGCTCGGGCAGAGCGCGGCGGCGGCGGCCCCGGTAGCGCCGGAGGAGGAGGAAGAGGAGGAGGAGGAGGAGAAGGAGGGGAAGGCGGCGGCGAAGGGGGGAGCGGGCTGAGCGCGGCTCGCCGCAGGCAGGCGGCGCTGCGGGCGCGGTCGGCGCGGAGGAGCCGCCCGCGGGCGCGGGGCGCGGAGCAGGGGCCGCGGGGAGCGGCGGGGCCGCGGCGGAGGGCGGGAGGCAGGAGGCAGGGGGAGGAGGAGGAGGAGCAGGGGGAGGCGCGGGATAAAGGAGCGCCCGGCGCTCCCGCTCGCTCTCCGGCGGGGCCGAGGGAGGCATCATGGCCGCGAAGTCGGACGGGCGGCGGAAGATGAAGAAGGGCGGCGAGGTGGCGTTCACGCCGCTGCAGAACTCGGAGCACTCGGGCTCCGTGCAGGCGCTGGCCCCGGGGCTGCCCGCCGGCTCCGGGCCGGGCGGCGGCAGCGACGACGACGAAGCGCCCGGGGGCGGCTGCTGCAGCGGCGGCGGCGGCGGTGGGGACGGCTCGGGCGGCGGCTCCCGCTGCTGCTGCTGCTGCTGCTGCGGCGGCGGCAGAGGAGGAGACGGCGGCGGGGGCGGCGGCGGGGGCTCGCGGGGCTCGGGCGGGGGCTCGTCCTCGCTGTGCCTGCGGCTGGGCAGGGAGCAGCGGCGCTACTCGCTGTGGGACTGCCTCTGGATCCTGGCCGCCCTGGCCGTGTACTTCGCGGACGTGGGCACCGACATCTGGCTGGCGGTCGACTACTA
This sequence comes from Anas platyrhynchos, assembly GCF_047663525.1. Taxonomy (NCBI): domain Eukaryota; kingdom Metazoa; phylum Chordata; class Aves; order Anseriformes; family Anatidae; genus Anas; species Anas platyrhynchos. The sequence goes on along the minus strand of NC_092588.1, from coordinate 40,678,972 downwards.
CCTGCGGGGCCAGCGCTGGTGGTTCGGGCTCACGCTCTTCTTCGTGCTGCTGGGCTCCCTCTCCGTGCAGGTCTTCAGCTTCCGCTGGTTCGCGCACGACTTCAGCACGGAGGACAGCACCGCAGCCGCCGCCGCCGCCGCCGCCGCCGGGCACTGCCCCGGGGCTGAGAGCAAGCTGCTGGTGAGCAGCAGCTCGGCGGCCGCGGACATCGACGCCGCCCGGCCCTGCACGCCGCAGCGGCAGGCGTCCACCGCCAGCAAGAGCAACGCCACCAACAGCAGCAGCAGCGGCAGCAGCAACGCCGCCGGCAGCGGCCCCGCCGGCAACCGCGGCGGCAGGTCGGCGTCGTGCGCCTTCTGCGTCTGGCTCCTGCAGTCGCTCGTCCACATCCTGCAGCTCGGGCAGGTCTGGAGGTGAGCAGGAGCCGGGAAGGGGGTCGGGAGGGGGGCGGGAGAGCGGCCGGAGGCTGCCGGGGTCCCTCCTGGGGCGTCCCGCCCCGTCGGGGGGCGCCGCGCCCGGCTGCGGCACCTGCGCGCCGGGACCCGTCGGAAGGTCCCGGGGAACCCGTGCGAGGAGTTAGTGAGGAAAGAAGGGAAAAGGGGAAGCGTCCCGACACTACCCAGCCCTTGCGGCGTGCGTGGCCGCCGGCTGGGAACTTCACTGGCAGCAGCGCGGAGTTTCGGGAAGCGCCCGTGCACCCCCCCGGTGCGGGGTCTTGGCACGGTGTGGGTGGGCAAATGCCCTGCTCTGCGTCTGCTCCTTGCCAAGAATATGTGTTTGTACATAAGGGATGTAGCAGAGAATGCCTCCTCCATCAAACTTTTGAGCCGCTGCCGGCAAAAGCGCTCGCAAGCAGTGGTGCGTGCTTCACCGAAAGGGTGTGCTCAGGTGGGCTGTGGAGGGCGCCTGCTGAAAAGGGAGATGACATCATAGTTTGCAAAAGTAACGCGTTCCTGGGTTTTAAGCACACTTCCAGTGAAGAATTTTATGCAGGGCAAATGCCCTGAAAATACACTTTGTGCTGGCCGAGCCGGGCAGAGTTCAGTGTGTGTAGTGTATTAGGAGTTGAAGTTTCCATCTGAGACTGAGGTGGACAGGTGCTCGTTGTACTGCTCATCCAGCGGGGCAGGGCACTTAAGCAACAGTTGAAAGCACTTTGAGGGTTTCTCTTTCAATGGGTGGAAAGGAAATCCCTCACGTTTGCTTTGGAAACCCTGCTAGTTCAGAATTATTTCATTAGAGAGTTTAATTCGTTGTTACTCTAAATTTCTCTCCCTTGGATTCTTAATCTCATTCATAATCCCCGATGTGGTCAGGGACTGTCTTTTGCTCGGTGTTTGTGCAGCTCTGCTCTGTTTGTGGCCTTTAAGCATCAAGGATCACAAGTGCTACAAGGTAATAGACTGAAGTCCTTGGGGTGCCATAGCTGTCATCAACATTCAAGATTCTGAGGTTTATTATAACAAGTAGAATTTTCTATGCTTGTGAAACTGACTTGAAATTACTAATGTGCTTGTTACAAGGTATGGCACAACTGGAGTGGAAAAGGAATTTCTGAATGAAAAGCGATGCTTTGTTCTAGATCTTGCATGCTTGTAAGCTCTTGTATGCTCTACCTCTATGGCTGAACCCAAGACCAATTTAGGACTTGCTGAATGAGATGGCTTTTATGTAATGTTTAGTGCCAGTTCTCTAGAGACAGAAGGGTAGATATAATGGCTCAAGTTGTACATACAAATTCATGTCAATATTAATCTGCATAAAAGATAGAGTGTGTGACATGCTGAGTGACACAGAAGAGAGTTTAACAACTCACGTCATGACTCTGTGTTGGAAAACACAAAGAGAAGGGGGTTGGGTGGAGCAGGGTGTGATCAGCAGTATTGTACAGCAGTTCTGCCAGAGGAGGTGCCTAGGATTTACAGCTCTTCAGCTGCTTGCTTTTTGGTGAAGCGCAATCTCTTTTAACATAAGATTTGCTCCTTGCAAGACTACCTAGTCCTCTGTATTTAAAGGTAGCTGAGTTTCTTTTAATCATATATAGCTTTTCTTCATGTGTATGTGCAGTAGCATAAGACTACCAGAATATTAAATTGACAGAGCATGTTAGGACATTATTTATGTTTTAGCCTGTTATGCTCTTTATCTTCTTCTTTCAGTGAAATGGAGACATATTTTTCTGTCAGCAATTTAGCAGTGCTTGTGTTTTGTTTTTTTTTTTTTTTTTTTTTTTTCAGAAATGTACAAATTATGTGGTCAATTGTATGCAATCTTGCATATCAGTGCATCATAATTAATTAAAGTGACTTCATTTTAATTCCCTGGGTATATCCCTCATAAGGGAGATCCTTAGCAGCCTTCTGAAACTAATAATAAATATCAAAAAGGAGAGGTCATATCAATCTCTGGGAAACTCTGTGTTTAAACGAGGACTCAAAATGAGCATGATTTGTGGAAAATAATTATGATTTTCTGGAAAATGGAGCATACACGATTTGTAGTCCAAAACTTCTCTACAGTGTCACATCTGCACTGCCCCGAGCAAACAGCCCCATGAGAGTTTAGGCTGAAGGAAGATCAAGTGTATTTAGTCGCACGTGTAACTCCTTCTCTGACATAGCTAAACAGACCTTGCTGGCTGTGTTGGCATCACAGTCCCCACAGGTGAGAAAAGCCCTGTTTTGCTTTGCTCTGTGCCCCCCTCAGTGTGTTTTCTCTCAGCTCTCAGTTTTCCCTTCTCTCCTTTTTTTTTTTTTTTTTTCTTCTGTTGGCCTTGGTTAAATCTCTCCTATAACTATATTTAAGTTTCCTAGTGCTTATTGTATTGAAATAAACACAAGTGATGAATGACAGTGATATTTCTGTCATTTCTCTGTTGACAAAAGCCCTAGGTATGAGAGCTGAGGTTTGGTTGTTTGGTAGTTTTGCATGTGGGTAAGGATATCAAGGTATGTGAAGAGAGCCTTGTGCCTTGTTGTGAATATGGGTGCTCACTCTGGCTTTATTCAGCCTTTATTATCCCCTGTCTTCTCTTAAAGTGTTGAATCAATTCTTGAAGTATTCAGTTTCCTTTCATTTGTTTAAATGACAAAGATTTGGGGGGAGTTGTGTCAACAGTTTATTGAAGGAGGCCATTCTGAGGAGCACTGGGCACACTTGGCAATCCCAGTGTTCTTGGATTAAAAAAATTAGTTTAAAGATATGTCTTTAGTGATTAGTTCTGTAGGCTGACTTTTAACAACTACAAAGCTTCTCCCTATTTTGCATTCAAGATTAATTTTTGTTTACAAACGTATTGAAAGCTGGATCATTGAAAATGATTGTGTGTTAATTTTAACTAAAATGTGCTAATGGGAATTGAATGAGGTCTTTAATGCGGCATGGAACAATACTGTAAGTAGGCAATCTAAAATTATTAAAACAAATTTTTGCTAGAGTGTAAAGAAGGAAAGCTGCAGGAACAGCTAAGCTGCAAATCAGTTCCGAATAAAAGTGTCTTTTTTCTTCTGAAATTGGTATAATTTTTCCCTCTCAAATCATAGAATACTGAATTCTTCCATTTTGAAGAATAAGCACATAAATACCTTTTTTAAAATTTTCTTTTCAGAGGGGATGGATATCCACAGACTTCCTGAGAACACTGTCCCTCAGTTAAAATTCCAGCAGAGTCTCTGAGGATTTGCCTGCCACAGCTGAGTGCAGACACGAGGCCTTTCTTGGCAGCTAATTTTGTAATAAAATATGATCACTGATGAGATTTTCTGGTTTTTGAAAATGCATTGTGCCTTCAGAGATAGATACAGATACATTCCTTACCCATACTTCCAGTGTGTTCTGCTTTTCACCAATATATGGACATGAAAGACACATTGTGGAGCCCTGTTCTCCCCAAAATTTAATGAGAGATGTGGCTTTTTATTAGCAGACTCTGGGGAGTATAAAGAAGATACAATACACAGGGTCTTTGTATTCTATTGTAAGGAAGTGAATGCTTTAATATCCCTCCCCAATTTATAGTCTGTAAGGACTTTGTGGATGTATGTGGGCCAGTAGGGTTCAGATAAACTACTGGCCTTTGAGCCTGGCATGAAAGAATGTAGACACTGCCCTTGAGCATCCCTTTGATACTCTGAGCTTCTCAGGCTTAGCCCTGGCTTTCAGATCTTGCAGTGGATAACAGGACATGGTGACTGGATGCAAGAGATAATAGCCTTCATTTGGTGTTTGTAGAGATGGGTGGTTTCCTTAAGAGCTTTTTTTTTTTTTTTTCCTTCCTGGATAAGATTCCTCTGTTCTGGCTGGGAGTTTAGGGGGCCATTTTTTTCCATTTTTGTGGAAATTGGGCAGACTGTAGGAAGATACTGGAGGAGTCAATTGTGCTCCTCTTGTGGTGTCTGGGTAGCAAGAAGTAGACCTCCGAGACAACTTTGTACCTTGAAGGGGAATGGTGTGAGCAGGCTGCCTAGGTATTCAGAGCACTCAGAGGTTGTCATTTTGTCTGAAAGGCTGCAGTCAAAGTGCCTGAGAGGCAACTGTCAAGTTTCTGTAGCCAACAAGGCCAGAGGAAGGGTGAATCATTGGAAAGAGGAGGACTTTAAATTGCCCTTTAAATTTATTTCTGGGTAGCTGAGATGATAGTGAGATGGCTAAGAATATCCCTGTCAACAGAGTGAGGGGTTCTGGCTGAAATTTGGTAGCTGTGTGGGAACCCACACAGAGGAGGAGGCGGATAAGCCAGCTTAATCACTGACCCTTGCAGGTGTCGCTTGTTTGGGGCAGTTTATTCCAAAGTGGGTATGGTTCCATGGATCATAGAATCACAGAATGGCTTGGGTTGGAAGGGACATTACAGAACATCTAGTTGTAGCCCCCTTCCATGGGGAGAGATGCCACCCACTAGATCAGGTTGCCCTGGGCTTCATCCAACCTTAAACGTCTCCAAGGATGAGGCATCCACAGCTTCTCTGGGCAATCTGTGTCAGTGCCTCAACACCCTCTGAGTGAAGAATTTCCTCCTAAAATTTCCTCCTCAGAAGTGGCCTGCATTGTGCATCCTCTTCTGCTCTCAGTTCTGCCTAAATATCTGCACCATCTTAATCTACAGCTATATTTGTTTATGTGTAATTTTAAGAAATTGTTATCTTTGTTCTCCTTCCTGGTTCTTATTTGGAAAAATACAAAAACAAACAAATAAGCCACATTGCTGTAGGATTGTAGGTGTGATGCTGGATTCTGGAAGCAGGGTGAGCTGTAGTTCCTCTGCTACCCTGTGATGGCATTGTTCACAGAGAGGGATCATTTGCTAAAGAAATTTCATTATCTGCGCTCGTAAGCTTCACCTCTACAATCAGCTGACGCTTTCACAATTTCAAAATATAAGAGAAACGGTGGCTGCATGATGTATGAGAAGTCCTTACAGCTTTCTCAGGTACTAATTATTAATGACTGGGCCCATAAGCTGGAACTGTGAACAGGTAGTTCAAATTAGGAAAAATATCATTAGATTTTACATCAACCCACCTCCATCCCTATTTAGACTTGTTTGGTGTTTTTGTTTTCCATTTTTTCTCTATCATGTAGTTTTGACACTTTTGTTCAGTAGTAACGTAGGAGCTTGGTGTAGTTAGATGGTCAATAATTCCAGCTGCCATTGGGCTTCACACTGAGATGTGATAATATCTCAATCTGACACCAGCTTTTCTAACTGTTTTGAAATCTGTCAGATAATTTGTCACATTGAGTCCAAATTTATGAGTCATAGCCATTTCCTAGACAAGATTATTGCATATCCTCCCCATCTGTGTCTTAGTAAAGTGAAATGCTACCACTCAGCAATACCATATTTCTTTTATTGAGTTACTGCAGTTCTTGACTGAAAGTCCTGCTGGCTAACTATTTTGCTTGCTGTGTCTTTATGATTCGGGAAAGGTGATGGACTGTCAGAAATAGGAATTAAGGTTTTTGTTATTTGTTATTTTCATTTTTCTGGAAACTAGGAGTAGAAAGTGCAGACTGCTTTCTAGGTGGCCTAGCTACATTTAAAGTTTCACTAATACATGGAGCAGTATAAATATTTCATTCCTTCCCCCCCCCCCCCCAAAGTCAGTGATATGCAGATGAAGGCTGTGAGGCTGTGCCTTTCATAATTTCTTTTCTTTTTTTTTTTTTTTTTTTTGGAAACACAATTGTGAAGCTTTACTTACTATGTTCTTAAAAATCTCTTACAAGTCTGCATACAAATCAGATTTGGTATTCAGTTTATTCTAATAACCTAAGCTACATGTAAAAGATGCTGATGTACTTTAGAAGAAAGATACTCTACTTTAATAATTAACAAGGGTTCTCTCTATAGAGAATATTTATCACTTACATAAGTTTTCAGATTTTCAAAGGACTGCTTAGGCACTAAAATTTCTGATTGCTCAGTTGGCTTAGTAGGTGAACCAATATTTTATACAGAGGATGCTTTCTAGCAACTTACAGATGAGAATAATTTATATTTGGCTTTTTCCAAAGAAGTGGAAAATCTATAACATTTTAAGGTTAGTGCTCCAGAGGATTTCATGTCACTATGTGTAGATGCTGTTCTAGAGTTCTCTATTGAGATGCAGGAATGTCTATGTACACATGCCATGAATTCAAATAAATGTTTCATGTTTTAATTTGTTCCTTGATGTTGTAATCTTGCAGAAAATTCTTGCAATAAGATGAACTTTTCTGGCTAAAATTTCCTCCTGTTTAACTTGCATTAGGGAATGTATTTAGTGCTGAAAGGTCCTAATCCCCTTGGAAAAGAAAGAATGAGGAACATCATAGTTATCCTGCCCCATATCTTCAGGTTATTTACGTTGGAGCCCACCTTGTCCAGAACAGTACTCTGTCAGCTGGGTTAGTCTTTAATATTTGTCCGTAAGGACTGACTAGCCTACATACAAAAGTTCTAGTCAAATTAAAATGAAATCAATATCTATGTCACTTAACAATAGTAGCTTGTTCTCCCATCTCTCTCTTCCAATTAAGTAGCTTTTCATATACTGTGGGTTAATCACAACAGTGACTTAGTTTCAAGTAAACAGCTTGTTTGGGAGGGATTTATTGTACACAGACAAAATCAATAGTTCTTTTGCTTACATTTCAAGGTACAGTAGACATTTGTGGTTGCTAAAGTATGTTTACAAAGTAGTGCCATTTTTGTCCATTTTAGCACAACTGTCAGTTGTATACATTGTGTCAAGAAGACACATAGGAGTAGAAGTGGCAAACAGGCTATAAAAAGAACTGTTTTTTTGTTTTTGTTTTTGTTTTTTAAATGAAAGGAGGCTGATATGAAAGAGAGCATGAGATAGAATTGAGGCAGCATACAAAAGGAGATGAAAAGGCACAGGAATACCAGTTACTCCTTGGATGCTCTGTACCTAACTCCACCTTATTTTCCTTCAACCACTGACCAAAGAGAGACCATCAGAATAATTTTAAAATTGATTGCATGAGAGACTGCAGAAGGAGGCAGAAAATAAGAAGAGTTGTGTGGCTGGACAAACTCACCGAGAAAATGTCATATGCAATTTTAACTCTGATTGCAGCCAGTAGTCATCTGAAAAACAATAAATATAAGCATGAGGTATCAGTTTGCCATCCATTTACTGCAAAGAGAGTACTCTTAAATGTTTTTGTGAATTTTAGAATTAAAATAAATATGCTTTGGGTATATATTTTTCCATGAGGTTTCACATGAATTTCCTAACAGCCATAACCTGAATTAGCATCTCCCTGTGATCTCTGAGTGTTGAAGTGATTCCTTATCATCCTTCCTCTCATTCTGTTTCCCTCCCAGAATGGCTGAAAAGAGAAGTAATTTTTTTTTTTCCTCAGATAAAATATTTGCTATACTACATTGTTATTTCCACTACTTTTCCTTTGCTACAACATGCTTGTGCTCTTCAACGTGTTCATGGTATAAGATTTGTGTGGTGAGCTATATGAATCTTCTTGATTGGCAGAGCTAATCAGTGGGGGTGGTTAATGCTATCAGTTACGAATGATTTGGTATCACGATTTGGAGCAAATGGAATGAGACTGTTTTGTGGGGTGTTTTCAGAGGAAGTTTGGCAGTCAATGATGTGGCAACAAAAGTAACTTCTTGTTGTTCTAAAATTGGAAGGTGTGACTTAGGCAAGACTAATGTACCAAGGACCAGTACCAGCTGCTTCAGAGAAAGATGCAGATGTTTTACCATGAATAAAAAGTGAATTAACCTACAGATGGAAGAATGGTTTTCCTTATCCCTGTCAGCTGCTATCTATCAGATTGATTTCTGTCCTTAAGAATGAAGGTTAGTGGTGCCACTGTTTGCTACATTACTCACTATAATGGGATGTTTTCATGTAAACATCTAAATCTATTCTAGGGTCCTGCCAACTTCTTTCAGAGTAGTGTTTTTCTGTGTGTGGTGCCTAGGATCAATTCCAGCAGGTCCAAGGAAAGTACCTTGTAATAGTGAGTACTAGACTTCAGTCCTCTATAGAGAGACATATAACCTTACACTGAAAGCTTTGAAGTGTACGCAGAGAAAAGAACAGGAAGACAACGTGCACATATTTTCATAGTTTAATATTGGTTAGTGTGAAGCAATCAGCTTTGTCATAATAATTGTGTTGTCTTTACCTTAAAGAAGGGTATGGGAGGAGTTGTGTCACTTCTTGTTTTTCATCAGCACTAATCTTTATATTCTCACTTTGTATGGAAATCCTTCTGTGAGCCGGATCTAAGAGAGGACTTGTCACTGCAAAGCAGAATTTAGATGTTCTTTCAGGCAATAGACCTGAAAATTTGATCTAGAAAATTGGGCTCAGCAGCCTTGTTAGGAAATTTCTTGAAGAACTTAACTACAATGGAGCATAACCTTTCACTTGAAAGAGTCCTTGAGGCTTGTATTTTTGCATTTTGGCTGTGCCCAGATTGCCCCCACACAGCTTGAGTTCCTGTTTCTCATTTAAGTCCCTTGCAAACCAGGAACTAGGCTGAGTGGCACCAAAATCCCTTAGTGCATCCAGTTGTAAAGCATCGTTTAAACCTGCTTTAAGAGCATTGGTGAGCTCAGATCCGTGACAAGCATCACCAGATCTGCCTTATTTCAAGGTGGTACAGGAGAAATGTCCCTTATGATTAGAGTATTTGTTCAGGTTTTAGGAGATATGAGTCCACTGCCCTTTCCAGCTGTGAGAGCTCAGATGCTGTCTCTCAGAGTGCTTTTTCTACTGAGGCTTGGGAGAGGCTGGACGGGGACATTTACTTTTCTTCGTGCTGGAGCTGCATCATCATGCTGACAGAAATGTAATGCTCATGAGGCCAGAGAGGAAGAGTACAGTTCTGTGACCTAATACTTTGGGCCCTTAAATGGGACCAAATGCAGATTTCCCTGTCTTTCTTTTATTGCTTAATTGTTGCCCACATTTTAATCTTCTCTCTTTCTTATCCTAAGTATCTATGCTGACACTATTGCTGTTTGCAAACATTCCCTATGAAGAAAGGCTGAGAGACCTGGGTATGTTCAGCCTGGAGAAAAGACAGAGGGGATTTATACATCAATGTGTATAAATACCTGAGGTGTGGGAGACAGAGGGATTTGGCCAACCTCCTTTCAGTGGTTTGTGTCACAACATGGAGCACAGGAAGTTCTGCACCAACATGAGGAAGAATTTCTTCACAGTGAGGGTGACGGAGCACTGGAACAGGCTGCCCAGGGAGGTTGTGGAGTCTCCTTCTCTGGAGATATTCAAGGCCCGTCTGGATGCCTACCTGGGCAGCCTGCCCTAAGAAACCTGCTTTGGCAGGGGGGTTGGACCCAATGATCTTTCAAGGTTCCTTCCAACCCCTACAATTCTGTGTTTCTGTGATTTTGCATGTATAGCATAGCCACAAACAAGAGCACTGTAGATATCCATGTGAGAAATACCTGACTAGCTTATAGGAGCAGCTCTAGACAATTGAAATAAGCTGAGACAGTAGGATTGGTATATTCATTCTTTTCATCAACCTTTCTCTGTCATATACAGTCAACCTTAGAAAAAAGAGAAAAAGCATTTTTGATGTGTCACTCAGTAGCTGTTTCATCCTTTTTGACTGTGGTCTCGTGCAAAAGTAAATTAGACAGAAATATAAAAATGCTTGAGTCCCTGGTTCTTGCTCTGAGTTTCTTAAAAATGGATTTTTTTTTTTGTAGTTGATTTTTCTTAATGTAAGAAGCACAGTTTTGTGCCTGAAATAACATCTGAGCAATTCTGTGTCTTAGTTTCCTAACTTGTCTCCCAACTCACCAGAAGCTCCACAGCAAGTAGAACCCAAATTTTGCATCATGCATCAATCATGATGGTTGCATTTTTTTAAACCTATCTAAATTTAAGAAATGGAAAACTATATCTCACTTTTACTTTACTTTTTATCTCACTTTACTGAAGTGATGTTTATTATCACTTTTTTTTTTTTTAATGGGGGGAGGAGATTTAACATGCTTCAAATTGACAGTCAAAAGTAGTCTATACTTCTGAAATTATTCCTTAGTCATTTAATATATATTTTCAATGTAGCTGCTATATTTTGAAACTTAATTTTTATACAATATGTTGAGGTACTCATGGAAAATGATCGAGGTGAAAACTATTCAAAATAAATGATCTTTTCTATTAAAAGTAAAAAGATAACATTCAGTTAAAACATGCTTTAAGTTAAACATGTTCAAAACCTGAACAACTCTCCATAACAGACATCATCAGGGCATTTAAGCAAAAAAATATTTTAAAGATTTCTTTCCCCAAAGATTTGTACTTATTAAGCCCATAATATGCTAAGTGATGTACAAAAAAAATCACGTCCTTAACCTTCTTTTCCTAACTTACCTACTTTTGCTGCTCTAAGTTAGCTCATCAACTCGTCTCTTATACTATTTTTATTACCTCTTAGTCTGCTTTTTAAACTGGATCCAATATGATAAGTTAAAAAGAGGCCTGAGTAAGAAGTGTTGGGAGTTTTTTGGGGGGCATAGAGAGGATGCTAGGATCAATTTCAGTCCAAAGCTTCCAAGCATTGAACATTTCTGCTTCAAAAACAGTGACATGTATGGGTGACAGCAGACAAATGAGGTGAGTGTAGTTCTCATTATCCTTTCTGGTAATAATGGTGGAAACTACATTTAATGTGGAATTATTGGAAAAAGCATAACTGTATACAGAGTTCATAGTATATTAAACAAAGACGTTCTGTAAGTAAAGACTGGGCAATTAAAGAAGATTTACCCAAGTGAAGCAAAATACAGTGCAGAGGATAATTAATGTGGCTGAGATAACTCAATAATAATGGCTTTGAACTTTTACAATAGTGCATTAATGCATGTGTCAGAAGGAGGGATTGCATTTACAATCAACAACCATTTGTTAGGATTTTTTTACCACATAGGTTAATTAAGTACTTGTGATAACAGAATATGAAGATTACCTTACTGAACTAAGGGCTGTGCTTGGTCCTTAAGTATGCCATTCATTATTTTTCCTGTACCTAACAATAGATTTTTTTAGATACGTGTTTTTTTTTATAACCAGTCCTTATTCTGAAAATGTCACTTCTGTGGCAGAGCAATGCCATTAATAGTCAAATTGACTTAGAGAATTAATTAGCTATTGGCTTTTTTTGCTTGCATGGCTGCGCTGGAGGAGTGTTGGAAAAACTAGCAAAGTTTTAAGACAAGCCACCCCACTGTCAGTTCCTAGGCTTTTCCCTGAAGAGAGAAGCAGAGCATGAAAGCTGAGGAGCTGAGAAGCTCAGAGGAGCTCTAGATAAAATGGACCTATTCCTTTGCCGGATAGGAGCTGTTATGTAGGTGCTGACAGGGAACTTGGACTTTTTTTTATGAGTGTGTGGTGGTTTTAACTTCACCAAAAAGTCTCTCTAGAGGGAGCAACTAGTTTTATGACCAAGCTGTGATTTGGGTCATGGGAGGTTATTCATGTGGGACTTGCTTCAGACAGTTCAGGGTAGGTCTTTAATCTTTGTGTCTCCTTTGTGTCTCCTTTTCTTTTCCTGTGCAATGTATTAATGGTTTCCAGTCTCACCTGTGCTGGTAAGGTAGTAAGCTCTTTGGAGGAAGGATTTCTTTCCATTCCTTCAGAAATTTTGTAGCACAGCAGAAGGCTGATATTATTTGGAGTTTTTAGGATACTTCCGTAATGCAAGTAATGAGCAGTTGCTACTCCTTGTGGTTTAAGAACATGCTCAAAATAGAGCGGTGTTTCTGAACAGGTGCCTTTCCCAACTCCTTTTAAGTCAATTCCAGAGCTGGACTCAGTCCTTCTCCTTTAGTATGGCTATTCCTACATGCCCTATCTCTTTATTATGTAGTCTGTGGATGCTCCCAAGGAAGCCAGCCCCTTATGTGATAACAGCCAGCACTTTTCTACAGGGTTCCTATCTTTTAACAGGACAGGTACCAGACTTGTAGCATGTCTCTGCTGCTGCAGAGTTCATATTAATATGCTGTTATCAATGTTATTTCCAGTGTTCTACAGATGAGCAATTTCTATGATAAAAAATGAGGTGATACATGCACATCTTTATATTTATGAAATATCAAATGATCTGACTGACTTCCTTTAAGTGTAGAAAGTATTGGATGGGAAGAACATCTTGAAAAAATGTTGACTGTCAGCTAAATTATGATTAAGTATATTTCAGTAATGACATAAAAGTGTTCCTAATGGATACTCTAAGTAAGAAATAGACATGAATTACAAGGAAGAGTATAATGTTTAAAATTTTTGTATCTAATGCTAATTCTTAAAGGATCCTTTTAAATTTCCATAAAATATTTAATTGAGCTTTGAAACAATTGGGGTTTAAATTACCAGGTTGTATTAACACGGGATGTTTTCAATACCTCAGCAAACCCTATCTTCTTAATTTTTAATTTTATATCAATACCTAAAGAGTAAAGGTGTCCGGTAGCTTTATTTGACATCTAACACTAATATAGGAGTCAAACTTAAAAGGACATTGTTCATAATCATCATTAAAAAAAAAAAAAAGAAAAAGAATGTACAAGTATTCTTTTGAAGTTCAATTATGAATTCAGCTTGACCGTGTTAATGACTTGTTCTGATATTTTGAGCTTGAAATTTATTACTGCAAATATTACAGAAGGTGTATTTTAAACCTGAGAGCCAGAATTTTAATAAAAAACGTAATTACATATTCATTAGTTACATTCAGAATTCAGATGGGTTTTAGTTAATTTCATTCCCCATCCAATCAAGGATCAGAAGCAATGACACATGATTTAAATAGCAAATTGTTTTGGATATTTCTAATTAGCAGACACAATGGACCAGTTATTAAAAAAATTAACTTTAGCACATTGAAAACTGAAGAATAACCTTGAATTAAGAATAAACTCAATATTTAAATTTGTTCACAGAAAATTTATAGAAAAGTTTAATCAATTTCTAGTGTGTATAAGCTATTTTCTCATTTATAAACAATAGAAATATGTCTTTATATGTTGTGCCATAAATCATTCTTTGGAGAATTCTTCCTGGATAGCACCTTAAGAGTTGTGTGGATGGAGAATGGGAGATAGAAAGATTATTTATGTACATTTCAAAACTTTATGTACATTTCAAGTAACCATTTTGGGTTCAAATGTTGCAGCTGTCGCTCAAGAATGTACTTTATTCTGAGAATACCTCTTCGACTAAATAAATTCTAATTTAAACGTAATGCAGAATGTGTCACACTGGATTTATCTTACTTTGTGAGATACTTCATTGGTGTTTTCACTTTGCCACCTTCAAAAACCTGTGAAGACTCCTTTTGGAGGGGCAAGGGTTTGAAAAATGCTTGAGAACTTGGAGGATCAGTGGAAGAATTGGGTCCTTTTCCCTGTTTCTACTGGCACTCCATGCTCAGTTAAGTGTCCTTCAGCTTCACTATGACCCAAAGCTCTTTGATTCTGTGATGTACCGCTCTTGATGCCGGAGGAAGACTGTTTTGCGTCTCCCTTGGAGCTGGATTTCTATGAGTGATATATTGTATTCTACTGGCAAGGAAGCACAAAGCTATGGGAATAGTCTAGGACGCCTATTGATTGCCATCACTGAATGTGTACATAGGTGTGATTTGCTGCAAGAAATTTCCTGACACAGGCTATCCCACATATCTTTATTTTTAAGGTGAACATCATTTTAGTATTTAGGCTTCACAAAGGGAAACAGAAGATGAAGGAATCAGGTAAAATCCGTGAGCTGTCAGTCACGGAAGTATCTTTTTTAATTTCCTTTTTCTCTTGGCATCTATTTTTATCATATTCAAGCATTAGCTCTGAGAGAGAAATAATGTTCACTTCAAAAGCCACTTCCTGCTCAATAAATAATTCAGAGCCATAGATTGTTCATGAGGAAATATCAACACACTAGTAGTAATTTAATATACCAAGCAATCGCACTCACTTTAGCCTACATATGATTTAAATAGAATATGACAGTTTAGGGTCTCCATTTGCCCTATGGCACATTGGGATCAAACTTGGCAAGTGATTGCAGTGTTCTCATATCTTCTGAAGAAGTGAATGAAAGTTGCATAATTCAGAGAGGATTTCTTAATTACATGCTAAATCAGAGTTTGCCTCTTTGAGTTCTGAATCCAAATTATTGCATAGGACCAGCTTTAGAGCATGTGAATGTTTTCTCTGTCCTTTGTTAACTAGCATCTCACAATCATGTCTGTTTTTATTTTTTTAAACTTGAACTATTATTTAGAAGCATAGTTTAAGTTACCTACATGTATATTTGGTTTATTCTGTGGATAAAGGTCGATGTCTAGCTGTCTGACCTGTGGTATCCATCTACAGAGGTCAACCTGCTTTCTGGAAGTTTTATCACATTGTTCTGTTCTGAACACTGACTGTAGTACTTTTTCTTCTTTCTTTTTCAGTAGTAGGCCAAAAACCTACATCACAGGGTGTTAGCTACTGATTGTGCTGGGAAGGTTTTTCTTTCTGTCTTAAATAGTTGTGGTTAAAAATAGTTGAACTCCTTCTGACTCCAGTATCCTCTCCCTAGTGGGAGGAAATTGTAGAGCTCAGAGTATATCTATGTTATGGGCATTGTGTGCTACTAGAACAAGACTACATATCTGTCATACCTAAACTCAAGTTAGGGCTTCTCCTTTCCTCCTCCACATCACTTTATGTGGAGTGGTTCATCTGTATTTGGACTTGGTGCATCATAAATATGGCATAAAGTTTCTTCCTTTTTGGCTCTACACATGCAAAATCAATCGAAACTCTGCGTAACAATAAACATTTCTGTGAAGTAGCTATAATCAATTGAACCATAGCAAATTTTTCTCTAGTTTCCATCTGTGGAAGTGGTTTTGCATTGAAAACAAGGGATGCCTACTGTCAACGGATGCTAGGTGTAATGCATAACTTCCTAAATTTGTCCTTTGTGTCTTCTAGGGCCTGTATCTCCTAATGAGCCTATCCTTAGGAAGTCTTCCAACCATATCAGAGTGTTTATCCTGAAGATATATAATGAAATCAAACATAGGTACATGTAATTGCCTTGGTGATAAGATGCACCCAGGGCTGTGCTTCTCCAGGAAAAGAGCAGATTGCAATTGAGGAGTAACATGTTTTTCCATGTTCTCGGAATGGAAATGATTCTTTTCCTACTTCTATGGCATTCTCTCATTCATCTAGCTGATACGGTGAAAAGATAACCAGGGCTTCTCTCACAAACATCTTCACCTACAAAGGTGGCTGTAGCTGAGCAATTCTTTCTCCAAAATTCCATTATAAGCTGAACAGATCTAGAAAGGACTCAGGGGGAGCCATTCCTCTTCATGTGAACCCATGCTCACCTGCAGAAGTAGCATGTCTCAAAACCTGGCTTATTGTGAAAGTTTCCTACCTTGGTTACTAAACTTTCAGTTTAACCTGATCCTGCAGTGCGAATATGCCAGAGATTTTCATCTTGGAAAGAGTCTGCTGATCATGTGTCATCCATGTGAAATCAGGGAACATGAGATCCATGGCAGATATGTGTCTCCTTTGATTCAAAATGTCTTTAAAATATTCAGAAATTTCATTTATGATCCGGTGGGATAAGAGAGTGGGCACTTGATGGAACAATGGTGATCATAACTCAAGGATAGTGCTATAAG
The DNA here is from genome assembly GCF_047663525.1 of Anas platyrhynchos. Classification (NCBI taxonomy): domain Eukaryota; kingdom Metazoa; phylum Chordata; class Aves; order Anseriformes; family Anatidae; genus Anas; species Anas platyrhynchos. The sequence goes on along the minus strand of NC_092588.1, from coordinate 40,662,762 downwards.
GGATGTGTTTTGGAGTACCAGCCATTAAATGCAGCTGGATGGAAAAAATGTCTAAAGGTACACTGTTCTTGTCTAGCTGAGAAACTGGCTTCAGGTTGAAGCTGACGTGTGGAAGTCTAACTGAGAAACTGGAGAAGACTGTGGGAAACTCATTTATCCCCTATACCTATTTCTATATATACACATAAATGGGTGTGAGATGAGTAAAATGGGGATAATGAGGATACAACAGTGGAAATGGAAATGGAAATCATAATTTGAATAGCAAAGAAAAATAAAATTATAAGCTGCTGGGAAAGTTGAAGGGAAGAAGACACTGCTGCTAGGAATATGCTTGATCTGTTTAGTGCCTGAGTGATGTCCCTAAGGAAAAGCTGAGACATAGATATAGACCTGCCAAAAACCTGCAAGAAAAGGGAAGAAGCAGGACTGTCTGTGCAGAACCTGAATCAGGTGAATTCATGACTGGAATTGTGTGTTTGAAAGTTTTTTTGCTACTGAGGAAAGACAAATTAAAATAGAGGAGTGCTGGTATACTACTGGGTATTAATGATGTAATAACTTGAAAGAGTAAGTATGTATGTTTGGTTATTTTTTATTTTTATTTTTTTGAAAGGACCGCAAAGGTGGTTAGCTGTAATGGCTTGTTGGAGTCCTATCGTGAGAAGGGTAAACATTCCAGAAATCTTTTGAAATGTTATCGTTATGGGGGATTTAAACTACCTAAATGGATATTGGAGAGCACAGCCTATTAGTAACCATCATAGATGTTTGCATGTGGAAGCTGACAGTCTTCATCAAATAGCTAATGTATCAATTAAATGTGTTACAGTGTCTTGCTTTATATGTGGATGTAGTTCTAGAATTTCTCAGTAAGCAATGAGGACACTATTGAAAGGTGATAACACCAAATAACCTTCAACAGAGTGAACACAGATTTCCTCAGTTTATGTTTCTTGAGGAAATAAAAAATAGTAATAATTGAAAAGATTGTTTTCTATTTCAAAAGACCAATAGGGACTGGCTGGTAGGAGAAACTTGCAGATATATATATGAAAAGAAATTCTAAATTTCTTAGAAATTAATGATGCTAACACTGCCAGGAATCTGAATGTCAAAAAGAGAGAAAGACGTATAGGTTTGGCTCTGAAATAAAGTGTATGTATTAAAACTTCGTGACACCATTAGAAATAAGCAAGAGACACCTTCCCCCCTCCCTACCTTCCTTCTCAGCTGTCTGATCAGCAACTCAAACTGAGTCTCAGAGGTCAAGAGGTTTGGAGATAAAGCGAGAATTCCCAAAGTCAAGCTGAGCTGGGCTTTGCAAAAGAAATAACAAATAGCAAAGCATTCTTCAGCTATATAATAGGGACAGAAAAAGGATGAAAGAGAGCTGGTATCTTGTAAGGATGGATATTAAAGATAATCTAGATATGGCTCAGTGCTTTCCTTCATTTTTCAGTAAAGATGATGATGTTAGCATGGTGGCAAAGGCAAGATGGATAATGTACATGGAGGTATTAAAATAGAAATTACCACAGCTGCATTGAAAGCAACAGTGAATGAGTTTATCTTAGTAAAATCAGGGGGAATGAACAATTTCCATTCCAGAGTACTGAAAGAACTGGTGAATTACATCTATATGTTGAAAAAAGACAGATAGTACCATAAAGCTGGAGAACAGCAAATGCAACTGTTTGTTTAGGAAGCTGAGAAATTTTACAGCAACTATAGATCTACAAGTGAGTGAAGCTTTAGGTATCCTTACCCTTAAAAACTTCTGAAGGTATACAATTAAAAGGACAAGTCGAATAAAGTGTAACTGGACTTCCTAAAGATAGATAGCACTAGGCTTGACTGGCAATTTTCTTGGTAATGTATTAAATTTTATAAATGAAGGAAATGTGGTGTGCATACTCTCAATGGCAGGAAAAAACTGTCATACACCCTGGAAGTTTTCAGCAAAGATGGGTGAGAAGGGGATTAGCAAAGGGCTGCAGAATAGGAAAAAAACAAACAAACAAACAAACAAAAAAACTTGCTAGCACATATGTTTAAGAACAACACATGCATTATTATCTGAATTATAACAGGGGCACTGTGTAGTCACAGCCACTGTTTCAGTGAATGATCAAAAAGCTCATGGTGCACTGAGTGTTTACATCCCTCATAGCCTCTTCCTTCCCACCCAGGAGACCTATGCTCAAACAACTACGTTGCCATTTTGCAGGTATTTCCAAACTATAGCCGCTTTTGTTTTCAAAATTCTGAATTTTATATCAGATAGAAGCTTGCATTTCACAGCCTGGTCTGAGCATATTGGGATTTTGTTTATTCTCCAGGCATGATCTGAACAGATAAAAAAAATGCTGGTAGAAATACAGTCAAAACAAATTGAGGCTTTCTACATTTTGATTTTGCTCCACAGAGATGTATTGTCACATGCTATGAAATCAGAGAGCTTAAAAACTTCAGAGTCAATGATTTAAGCTTCCGCTAAATATCTTCTCAAACAGGATCCAAGCGTCTGTATCTGTGGCATACCCTGAGACCACAGTTAAATTAGAACTCTCCATATGTTGCGGCATGCCATAAAATTGTACTTAAGCTTTGCTATGATAATATATATGTGGGACCAAGATTCTTCTAAAGGTACAATCTTTGTACCTTTTTATGTAGATACATAATCTCGGAGGAGTTTACTGGGTGCTTAGCAGTCATAAGCATGAACTGAAGTTGCTTACTTAGGTGCCTACAAAGTGACAGAGGAAACCAATTGTTAGAGCTGAAAATTGTGTCTAAATTTTTATAATTTAGACCTGAATTGTAGAGAACAATTACTCTAAAAAGCTATCATTTTATTATTATTATTATTACTAGACCATGTGCTTATTACTTTGTAACACTTCCTGTTTGGAGTTTTTAGGATTACAGTAAAAAGACAGTTCCTGCAAGTCAAGGCAACAATTTTTTGTTTGTGTCCTATAGTATCCCTAAATTGTAATTATAAATAACATGTTGTTGTGAAAACATCTTTATTTTATGTTTTATATTTTGCTTTGAATCATTTTTACCTGCTCCTGAACAAGTGCCATATCTAGAAAATTAGACTAATCGAGAAGCAGAACAGTACAGCTTCACTGAGCCTGTTTTTTTACACCTTGTCCAAAATTGTAATGTCATTGTTAAAATAGTATTGAAGAACTTTCTTTAGAATGTGGTCAATAGTTTTGGTGTTGGTTGGTTCATGCTGGAATTTTTCTAACCTCAGATGTGGAGGTGATTCTTTTCCCCGGCATTACATAGAGCTAAGTGCTTCAGAAATTGAGTTAGTTTGAAGAAAAAAAGAAAAAAAAATGTTGTTTTGGGCAGTCTGGAACACACTCCTTGTCCAAAGTACCACAGCCCCAGATGGTTAAATGGTGCTAAGTGGAAACTGTGGTGAGGAGTAAGGCTGGCCAGTGTAATTGCATGGTGTGTTAAAACATCTGGCAGCACAGGAGGTAACTGGGCAGGTTACCTTGCATGCTGGGCAAGGGCAGAGGCACCCATCCTTTGGGATCTGCATAAAGTCCCCACAGGCTTAACCATGTGTCTGACTCCTTTATCAGCCACTGATTCCAGTTCGGGAATTCACAACGTAAGTAGTATCTTACTCATCCTGGGCAAAAATGACAGAATCAGGTCATTAGGTGATATTGTAAGTTTTCTAATAATAGCAGCAAAATGGATTATTCAATCACTGTGAGCTGTGGCACTTTTTTTTTTTTTTTTTTTTTTCTCCACGGAGTAGGGATTTTTATTTGGTGAGTACTGCTTTAGCAGCTGTCATAGTAAGAGGAAACACTGTGATGTGCAGGAGGAGGCACAGCCACATGTGTGTACTAGACTTCATAGCTGGCATGAATGAGAAGGAACAGCCATATCAGGACTCCAGACCTTCTAAAATTTTGTTTTGTTTCCTACCTGTAAAAATACACACAGAGCTCTGATCCTTCAAACACCACAACACCTGTGTTAAGTACATATACAAGCAGCTGAAGAACCAAGGGCACAGCTTACTAAGCTCAAAAAATATAGTCACAATTGTCAGAGAAAGAGATGATTAACTAAATTAAATACAAAGTATGTGTAATACAGAAAAATCACTTTAGGCTTATGTGATTTCCCCACCTTAAAAAAAAAAAAAAATAACCACCAGTCATTCAGATACAATAAAATATTGTTGGGCCAAAAGATTGGTTCAGTTTCAGCTACAGATTTGGACTCATGAGTAGACATGAGACACCTTAGATGTCAGATTAATTTGCCCTGCTAGAGTATCCAGGGGATGTATGTTCTCCGGGTATTCTGTATTTGAATTTTGCTGTGTACTTCCTGATCCTAAAACTCACTTAAAATTTTTTAGACGTCAGCAAAAATGATTCCAGTTGTGCTTTATGCTAGTGATTTATTAATTTATTTTTTTTCCTGAAAAACAGGACACATTTCAATAGCGAGATTAGCTAGACTGTGAAATATTACCCCTCGGGGATGTTGTAGGAGACCAGTTGCACGGATCATTTAAATGCAATTAGAAAAAGCAGTGGAGGATGGAGCCAGGCAATTTCCACCCACCTCTCTGCCCCCTTCTCACCCCCCCTCCCCCCCAGTAAATTTGACAAAATGTCAGTTGGGGAAATAATAACAGATTCAGGTTGCATTTTGGAAGTAGTTTGGGCTGAAGAGGAACAAATTTGGAGACAGTTTATTTCGGTTATTTTGTGAAAATGCCTGCATTATTGGGAGACAAGTCCTATGCTAAACATGTGACTTGTCATTTTGAAATGGTATTTTTCATTTAAGAATTGGCTCACACTTGTTCCAGGTTGACACGAAAATATGTAATTACATTTTCTTTTCCTGTCTTTCCCCAAGCTCACAATGTAATTGAGCTAAAATTCTTTTTTTTTTTCTTTTTTTTTTTCTTCTTTTTTTTTTCTTTTTTCTCTCACTGAACCGAATCTATTATTTGCACAGTTCTAAAAAATACACTGAAAAATCAGTTTTGGTGTGACAGAAGGATGGACTTCATCTTTTTCTGTGAAATCTTTGTTATTTAAAGTCCCTGATTTACAGGTGGAGTTGTCTGCCTCTGTTAAAGTGCTACTTTTAGTAGATTTCAAGTTTGATTTTTCTGAAAAATTGGGTGATATGTATCAGTGACTTCAGTTTCAGTAAGATATACACTTGCTCAGACCCTCTTAAAACTGGGCTCTAAGTAGCTAAAATTTGGTGTTTAAAGCTGAAGTGGTTCAAAAAAGAACTATACTAAAGACTAAGAGGATCTTTAGTGGTTCATAATTCTTAGATTGTTCTTTGGCACAAGGGTGAACTTTGCCTGGTGAGCACTGGAAAGTTGCCTCCTGTGTAACTTTCACTGCATACATGTCAAATTCTCTGACAGAGAATTCTCTGTGGGAGAACTGAAATTGGTGAAGTTTCGTAAAAATAAGAGGTTTGGGGCTACTGGGATTAACACTGATGGAATTTAACAACCTATTGTAAATCAACAGACTCAATATAGCTCAATATACATAATTTCATAATTTTTTTCCTAAATGGTGATCAAAAATAAACTTGTGCTTAGAAATTAAAGTTATCCACAAAAGGTTATTTTTGCCTAGTTGCTTCAGAAAGCTGGTGTTTTTTCCCCCTCTGTTGCTGTCTGTTTTTAATTAGGGAAGTAGAGATGGATGTGTAGAATTAGGTTGCACATAATCTCATCTGAATATTTAATCATAAATGATTAAGATGAAGATTTATAACACAGATTTTGACATTCTGGCTGATATAGCAAGGTTAATAGAGCTATATTCTCCTCAGTTACAGATTGTCTAGGAAAGCAGGAAAGCCAATAGTGTCTACAGACATTAGAGGGCAATAAGGTCTCCAAGAATGTTTTTTCAGTTCTTTATTTTTTAGAAAAAAGATTTATGCTGATATTCTGATGTAATTTAAAAGATCTATGAGAGAGAGAGACACACACACAATAGAAAAGGAAAAATAAAAGATTATACAACAAAATATACAGTAGTGGACTCTGATAGAAAAAAAAATAAAAACAATTCTACTGTATCTGAGAAAAACTGAGATATTATTTGATAGAATATTCAGTTAATATGATACGGTATGACCAAGGGCAGATATTGTCCTATGCCATTCTGTAACTCTTTTTTGGATTAGAGACCAGTGAGTTACATATTATACCCACTATGTAGAATATAAGACCTTTGATACACTGGCAACCCATGAGTTCGATGTGGCAACATATTATCTATAAAAATAACTGGTAATTTACTAGTTTTAGGAAATTAGGAAGTACAGTAGTACTACAGGTATTAGTACATTATTAGGACAATATATTATCTCATAATCTCCCAAATGAGAAAGAATGATTGTTTGGTTACAACACTATACTGAAGGACCTGAACTATCATTAGATAATTTTTGATTTGTTGGAAGATCTAAGATACTGAACAAGATGTATCCCTCCTACCAAAAAATAGGCAAATAAATAAATAAGCCATGTATGATGGAAATTGAGTGTCTACACCCAGAATTCAATCTGAAATTCAGTTCAGTCACTATTTCAATCTGGAAATGTTCAAACTCCATAAGCACCATAGTTTAAGCAATGCATTTATGTAGGTGACAAAAGAACTGCTTCTGACAAGTATAATGTAATACTAATATAGTTGGTCAGGTTGATGTCTGTGTCAACCCTAGCTGTGCCTGGGTTTCAAACATGAAGTACTCTGCACATCTCTTATGAAGATGCCCTGAGACAAACAAGGTTGCTGATGAATATTTCTGGCATCAGGATCTCAGAAAGTGAATTTATTAACTCAGGTGTGGTGCTGTTTTCTGGTCCTGTGCTAGCATACCCACATTGTGCCTCTTGGCTTCATGCAGATGTACTAGCCTACTGCTGATCGCCCTGCCCTGTGTTTGTATTCTTTCTCTGTTCATGGTAGGGCTTAGGATAGGATATTTATGGATACTAGCATCAGCCAAACTATGTTGACACTCAAGTCAATGAAAATTTTACCATGGTCTTTCAAAAGAGAGCTAGCAGATTGACATTTTTGAAAATCTACAGTGTGGGAATTCACAAAGACTGAATTTATTCTAGGAAATATACTCTTACATTCAGTTTAAAGAAAGGAGTTTCTCCCAGGAGGGGAGTTGAAGTGGAAGACTGGTGATAGCTGCTTGGTGCTTTGAATTATCACCCTGGAACATCCCATCTCCTCTGCTGCCCATAGAAGAAGCCCACAAAGCATGAGAAGAATTTAACCACTGTAAACGTCTGCCCAAGCGGCTTTCTTTCCTGTTCTCCCTAGTTCTATTTTCCTAGTCCTGAACTGTCCTTGCTGCCCCTTTCCCACTTCCTCTGATATTCCCTCTGCCTATCCCTATTGTTGGTGCTCAGTGTTAACAGAATTTGGTGGGAACATTACCTATGCTGCTCACAAATGGCTCTCCTATAACATTAACCTGTCTCTGATGCTTATATCTGTTTGTCTGTGAAATTCATCTCATAATTTGTGTTGAGGATAGAAAGATAATTGTTCTGCACTGTAGGGATCTGTCCTTTTTGGTTTTGTAGAGGATGGAGAGGATTTTTTTTTTTTTTTCAAAAAAAAAACACAACACACAACACTACAGTTTTCAGTGGTAAGTGAAATATTTAAGCCTTTTTGCAAAAGTCGTTGTTCTCTTTTCATAAAGTCAAATTAACATGATATCTCATTAGTATGTTAATCAGTACAAAGATAAATGTCTTATATATAGGAATGAATACAGGTTATGATACCAATTAATTGTTAGGCTGCATAAGTATAAACTACAATATCTATAAAAGTTTTTGTGTGTGTGTATTTTTTTTTTTTAATTTCATAGATAATTTATTATTCTGTATATATACGGTGGTCGTAGCTGAAAACTGTTAATCTACAGTAAGATGTGGCTATTGTCTGTGCTTTCTTAAGAAAAAAAATATTTAGCTCCTTTTTTTGGTTCTTTCATACACTGTTGAAGATTTTGATGGAAGAGATTTTTAAACTACTTTGTAAACAGATATGAGGTGATTGAATTCACATAGGCAAGTGGTGAGTTGTGATCACTGTTTTTTACCAGCTGCATATTTATTATGAAGCTAAGTTTGAGGTCTCTCTGTGTTGTTGATCAGATGGATAGTTATTTACTGCTGCAAAACAAAGCTTGATCCATGAACAAAATCCTGGTATTTTGTACCCTGCTACATACAGGTGTGTGTGAGGCATAACAATGTGTTGTTAGCTCCCATTTTATTTGAAATTTAGCCTTTCTCAGCAACTTTTCTTTCCTATGTCTTTTCTTCATTTACTTTCAAAGCTTTGTCATAGAATATGTTTCTGTGGGTAATTACACTAAGTGCCCCCATTTGAAAGCCTACTGAGCAGGGCTGGACCTTTAACCTGTAAACCTTCTCAGGCAGAGACCATAACTAAAGTGCTTATAAAATTTGTATGTCGGCAATAATGGCTAATATGGCTGGAATTGGAAAATAATAGCAGTATCTAATGAGAGGATTTTCAGAAAATTAACACAGTCAAGTAGACCATCTTAGCCCTGATGTGAGAGATGCCTGCTTTCCTAGTCCAATCACCCTTTTGCGTTGGAATTATATGAAGTCTGGCAAAGGGACAGCGTATCCTGATAACTGGATGCTTTTCCTAGCTGTATCAACAGGAATAATAAGATATATTTCCCCTTCCGCCAAGCCTTGTTCCCTTTTATCCTGAAGCCATCATGCCTGCAGCAGCACTACCACATTAAATTCTAAGGCAGATTCGTGATGGGTGCTTGGGAGTGAGTTAACAGCCATGAACTGACAGTGACCTGAAACATAGCCAAGGGCTGAAGGTACTGAAGAAATGCAGAGGTGAATGGTAAATGTGTTAAGATATGATGCATGTAGCAGCCCTCCCAGTGCAATTCCTGAAGGGAAAGCATAGTAAATCTGGATGACAGACGTGCCTTTTTGTATGTGCACTATTTCATTCATGAGTAAGAAATAAACATTTTTTTTAGTTTGTTTTCTGTTGAGTTTGCAAAACTGCAGACAAGTGACAATGTTAGTTCATACAAAATAAATAGTTAATCTCTGTTGCCTGTGTTAGAAGAACAGATGTGACAGGTTCCTGAAAGACTTTTCCCTTCTCATGTTGAAGTCAGGAAGAGTATAATTGTAAGTTAACTTAAAATAAGAACAAGTTTTCTTATCGACAGCAGTCAGTAAATACCAGTATAGCAAAAAGTATTTGAACACAGCCTATAGTAGTAAAATTGCTAACTGCTAAATTTGCCGAGACTGATCATGGATTATTTATTTATTTGTTATTATTATTATTATTTTGTTGCTAGGAAGTGACACTAATGATTAAATTTCCATCTTGAAGCAATTTTTATTGCCATACTTAGAAAATATGAAAAAATCTTTACTGGCACTGTTTGTAGGAAAATTCATTTTTTCAAAGCCATTCTACTAAATGTACTAGAGTTTCATAATAGCTTTTGATTAAAATAGGTTGGCTTTTTTTTTTTTCCCTGCATCCTTTAAATCTCTTCTGCCAGTGCTTTATTGCATTACTTCAACTTTACTGCTGTCAAGGCAAAATTCAAGGGATGCTTGAATTCTGCCAATAGGCAATACTTCTAGACAGCAATGCAAATAGTATTTTTTTAAAGGGATAATTTTAGCCAGAAGAAAATTCCCACAACAAGGTTTTGCAGAAAGGCAGTCTATGTATCTGTATTCTTGCAAACTATTTGATGGCCATAAGAGTTTGCATAGACATAGACCTCTGAATTATAATATTAGATATGTCCAGATCCATCCTTTCCCCTTATTTCTGGAGGAACCTGTCTGGTGCTTCTTAATGACTCAATTTCAGGCACCATTACTAGTGCTGTCCCTTTATTCTTGGGACAATTAATTACTGGTACAAATTTTGACCTAGTGATGACTTAAGAACTATCTGCAGTTTCACAGTAACGATGGCTGAGAAGGCTAAGAAGGCTGGTGGCTTTCTGAAGATCTTATTGGGACCTACATGCTCACTAGATTCTTTGAATGTTTCCATCATGAAATCTCTTCAAAGCATTTACTTTAAGTAAATTTGCTTGCTTCAGACCATAACAACAGCACAGTTTTCCTAAGGTTAAACACTGCCTTACAGGACCTTTATGGATGCAGAAGGGGAGGCTGAACCTCCAACATCATGGTGAAAAATGACTCAACCAAATAAGATGTGAACAGTCAAGATGAAGTGAACAGTCAAGAAAGGAGAAGAGGGAAAATCAGTTTAAACTTGACTATCTCTGTTAATATCATGGGTTACTATAGATACTAATAACAAATACATAAATTTCAATTGAATTTCAAATTTTAAATATTTAAATATTTTTTAAAATCCCATAAAATGAAAATATCAAATTGTTACTATTGTTTTAAGTCATCAAGTTTAACACTGCAAATGACAGAAAGAAATCAAATGAGGATAGCTTTCTATCATTAAATTTAAATTATATCCACTGTTTCATGTTTTATTTTTGAAATTAAAGATTCTCTTCTGAAAGTTCTGGCCGAAATCCATAATCAGAACTGTTGTGTACTGGAACCCTCCAAAAATGTAATCTAAATTAAATAGAAGTGTGAATACACAATGGATTAATTAAATGACATTAAACTCTCATGTGGATACTCTGAATCAGAATTAAAAGTGTCTTGATTCAATTTAATGTAATTTCCAGAGCAAATTAGTGAGATTAAATGTGCTGTAATTCTGAAGGAAAGTGTCTACACAGAGGTTTAATATGTTTTGACTAATCCACTTTAAAAATGAATTCAGATTAACTTTCTCAAGTGACCCTTGCATTGACAAACCCTCAGTAACTTGTTACAATGAACAATGCTGAAAGGATAGTGCTCAAAAAGAGGACTATAGTCATACCTTACAGATCAGACTTGTATTTTGTATTGGAATTTTGTATAATTAAGAGGCAGCTTTATTTCTTGTGCCATGACATATGCTTCATGTAAGTATAAATGTTTTGTGTTTTTTTTTTTTTTCAGTCAAACAAAGGGGAAATAGCTATGCAGCTTCAAAAAAAATGAAGTGCACATGTTGATGCATTTGTTATTTACAAAGGAGATTGCTATATATGATACAATTTTCAATCTCAGCAGGGAGATCCCATGTATTTCTTGTACTGTTAGAACAGAACAGAATCACAGTGTTTCTCAAACAGGTTAGAGAAGGAGAAGTCTAATTAATGTTTTTTATTTGGAAAAATATAATGGACCACCATGGACCTATTCTACTATTATTGATTAAAAGTTGGAAAGGAAATCATTGGAATGAGGTAGAGTAGTGTCCTGGTATAAGGAAAAAGCAAATTCATCACTAGTTTACAAGGTAAGTACGAATGTGAGTGAAGGAGAAGAGAAGGTGACTGTGGCTTGTATCTGTGCAGCAACAGAAATGACAATGGAGAGGAAGAAGTGGGGAGGCACAAGTGTTTCTTTCAGCAGGGGTTGTCTGCCCACACTTTTTGCACAGATCAATCCCCAGAGACTAACGTATTTATTTTGGTCAACAGTTTTTTTTTTTTCTTTTCCTTTTTTGACAGATATTATTGTTTTTGTGGTAAGTAATTTGGGCCATTTTTAAGACTTCAGGACTCAGTGCTATATAACAATAATGTGATGCAGAGAAGTTACAGTGTTGAGGAAATATCCAATGCATGCTTTAATCATACTTTGAACATTTGTCCTTATATTTATCCACTTTTCTTGTACTGTGTCCATTACAAGAACCTTTAAGATCAAATATCAGCCTTCATGCACTTACAGAAATTACAGCAGCTAATGCTAGTAAAACAGAGAAACAGGTGCATAAGAAAATGAGATTTTAAGTGCTTGCTTTAATTTTACCACAAAAATAAGCCCTGGGAACAAAGCCCTGATTGGAAAAGTGCAGAGAATCAAAAACAAGTTGCATGAGTGTCTTCACTACATCTTTTAATTATGGGGAAATTTTGCCACATTTTCATTCTGTATTATTATCAGAGCACAATTTTCATGCCTTTCATATTCTAAAAACTCCAGAATGACACACACATTTATTTCTAGTATTAAATTGTGCTGCTAAAGCACATTCTGTTTGGTGTGACGTCCTTTCAGTTTAATTTTCTCCAGAAATCCGTTTCATCTTTTCAGAATATAAATGGCATACAATTGACCCTTCAACTTCCTGCTATTCCCTCCTGTCTTCAGTACTCAGATGACTAAGTTGGGAATGTGTTCAAGTGGTGGCATCTGGCTCTTTGGGGAGCTCTTTGAGCAATTATGTTGGCAGCTTTACAGATGGCTCTTCACGCATTGTGGGGTGAATCTGAGCTTTTATAACTACTAAAAGTAGTTATCTGTGATTTGGAAGAACTTGCATGCTGGTAAATAACTGCGCTCTTCCCTTCTTGAGCATCCATTCAAGGCTAAAGTAAAATCAGCTGTATGAAAAGCTCATTGCTTTATAAACCAGACATAAATAATAAACATACAAATGTTCTTCTACAAAGTTGTTTTTAGAGGCTCAGATACACAAATAGCATTCTCCTCAAAGTCTCTGATATCTGTCATCCAGATCACAGACATTGTCTTTTTACCCAATTTTTTTCCAACTGGAAATGTAAGTGTTAGTGCTTGAAAGAGTGTTTCCTCAGCTTATACTTGCCTTTAAAGACTAATTGACTCAGATGTGTCTGGAGGACCTTAAAACCTGGGTGTTTGGAGGTGTTTTCTTTTTTTAAAATCTATGTATCTGATAGATTTTATTTAGATTTTATTTATTTAGAATAATTAGAAGATGGCCTTCTCAAAAGGTTGTATCTTCTCAGAAAACAGCTAGTGAATACTGAAAGAGGATGTGGAAAAAGAATGGAAATCAGAGTGCATTGAAGGGGCAAGAGGGTGGAAGCTACGAGGCTCTATGTCCTGTGGTTTTTAGATCCAAGATAAACAAAAGCATGGAAACCAAACAATTTGTCTTTGTTTTTAGTGCACATCTCACTTGATCTCAAGCATTTTATTTAATTTGTTTTTGGGACATGCAGGCATGTGTAGGTAGGTATGAATAAGTCTTGAATATTTGTCACTTTAGTAACAGTATTAACCTGAGCCTCTAAAGGACATGAAAGTCCAAAACAAGAGATCCTTAAGTAAAGGCCCCATTTCAGCCCCTTCCTTTCCTGAATCCAGAGGACAGCAGATTTACATATGAAAATGAAATGACTGCACCTGAAGACCTAAGATGGGGTATTTGTATGAGAAATCTGAATTTTTATCTAAAATCTGTTTACAAAGCATAGTGAAAAGTCCCATCCTCAGGTTTTTTACCTGGAACCTGTGAAGGGAATTGCTGGTAGGGTTAGTCTTCTGATAGCCTACATGTGTCTAGGGGGGTTTGCTTTTAAGCAAGAAAGAGGGCGCAGCAGAAATCTGGCCACTCAGTTGTTTTCTTTTAGTCTTCTCTTTACATTATGATTCCTATAGATAACAGATTATAGATTAATAGGTAATGCATTGCTCTGAAAAAAATTGTCCTAGGTCACTGAAAAACAGTTAATAGTTATATTACTGCTAGGCTTGTGCATTACCCATTAGGGTCTGAGCTGGTGAATAATCAGCTTCTCAATGCTGATTGATGGTGAAATCAAAGTGTTTTAGGCAAGGACTTTTTTTTTTTTTTTTTTTTTTTTGTATTTGCACAACTGCCCCTGGAGTGAAGAGAGGGCCTGGGACCTGGCAATGAGAGAAACACTCCCAGAAATGCTGAAGAAAGAATTGAGGTACATAAAGTAACCTGGCAAATCCTGGCATCGGGATACTGTGTCATTTGAGAAAGTTCTCTAGAATATTTGTGGTTAAAACTGCTTGAATATAATCTTTGATTATAAAACATTTTATAATGTGTTCTTTATGAAGCATTCCAGGAATAAGGAGTTTTACACAGCATTTCTATTGAGATGGATTTTAAGCAAATATACCATATCTGAGTTGTTATGTGTTCATAATCTTTTTTAATACTTAGAAATAGCAACTTCTGGCTAATCTTTTTCCAGTTATAAGGCTGTAATATACTAATCTGAAAGATTAGCTGATATTTTGTAAGGATACCTAAAGAAAAATGTGAATCAGCTTAAAGGGCTTAGCAGGAATCCAGATTTTTTATATATCCTGTACAAGATTGAACTGCAGTCCTTGAAGATCCTGTGTTCACAGTCCTAATCTCAGTGAAGAAACAGTAAAAATTCTTAATGAACTGTGCAGATCCTGTGATTTTTGTGTGTCTTAGCTGATTAGATTATTAAACTGTGGCTGTTTTTAAAGAGTTAATTTCTGCCTGAGACAACTTGCACAGAGAGGAATGCAGCAATGGCTTTAGACAACCCTTCTTCTGGCATTTAAGAGAAAAAATAGGGAGCTAGCTAATTCTGAAGGCAATCACAGCTCTCCATTCCTGCTGCCTGGGGTGAAAGATGAACAAAACTGGCCAGACTCAGAAGGACCAGACAGGAGCCTAAGGGAGAATGCTGAGGTTAGGTAAGATAAGATATAACCTGGCTTTTGTGTCAGTGTTTTCTCTGGTTGCTTTTTCCTATGGGTTCTGAAGGAGCTGTTCTGAGTTACTGTATTTATCATCCAGCCATGTCTCCAGAGAGATGTCACTTGCAGATGTCAAACTCATTAGAACCTATTGAAAAATGAGGCTGATGTGCAGTGAAGACATCTGACTGATGAATCCAGGAGTTTTTTCTTGTTTAGGTGCACACCTTTAGAAAACAACCTAATATAAATACAATAAAACAACCAAATCTTGTGATGAAACCTGGGCATATACCCCTGGTGTCTCTGAAAAGAAACCTGGCTGTTTGATTAAGGACAGCCAGAGTACACACCAGCAGATCACTCGGTCTAAATAAGAGAGGCCAAGGTTTCAGGGAGTATTGTGGTGTGCATTTAACCTGTGCTTCAGAAGCAGTTTGGGGGTCTAGCTCAGTAAGCTCTGAAGTAGGGTGCATTCACCTCAGGGGTGTGGGAAGAAAATATTTATCATTAATAAATAAATACCATTAATAAATAAAACAACATATTTTAAAATAATGTTTATCTCATCCATTTTTAATATCTATTTTTGTGTGTTTTATAATCTACATAACATTAGTACAATAGTACATGTATATAACTTAAATAAACATACATTTACGAAGGTTGCTCAACTTTTTTTTTTTTTTTTCTGATAGGCAGATCAAATCCAAAAATCTTGGAGACCACTACTGTAACTGATTTCTCAGGTGAAGGACTATCGGGCCCTTCCACCTAGCAGAAGGCAGAACTCTGTCAGAGGGCTGCCTTCAGATGATATTCTCTGAAAAGTCAAACGTACAGTCTCTCTGGTGTAGGTCTGACAAGAACACAGAAGTTATGTCTAAGGGTAGCATGTGAATGGGGTTTTCATCTAAATTGTTGATGAATTGAAGCATATATGGCTTACATATTAAAGTCACCTGACAGTAATACACCAGAGTCTACCACAGTGTATGTATATGGAGACAACCAGCATCAAAGCTTATGAACAGTCATTTCTGAACTCTCATCCCGGTGAGCTCAGAGAACAGAAGAGAAGCTATAGCCTGCAGCATGCCCTGAGTTTGGTAGAGCAGGGGCTGTTGACCTGACATAGTGAAAGCCAGGACCACACAGGAAGAAAGTCCGGAGGTCACGGCTTGTAAAAATGGGTGCTTTCAGATTCTGCCTCTGAGCTGCTTGCAATTAACACTGAAGCATTTCAAGAAGTCAATTCTCTCGTTATTTAGGGCCAAAACAGTTTTATATCAACCTCTGTATCTTACTACATGTATACATTAAATACAAAATTATCTTTCTGTATTGCACTGAACTCTTATTTGTTTCCAGATTTCTGTATGAGAGTATGCACAATGTATGTGATATAGTTAAGTCCATGCTTTACTAGCTTTTGTTTCTAAAAGACTTTGAGGCACAATGCATTACAATTGTTTAATGTGCAGAGTCATGGCATGAATAGCTAGAATAAGTTACTTGCTGCTGCTTTGTCTTTAAATTAAGTGAGCAGCCATGTTAAAAGGGTTCTAGGAAATTAATGGCATCCCTTACTCCATTTGCTGTAATAACAATGTAATTGTATAGAGGATGAGCACAGTGATATATGCATATATTTATGCATTCCATTGTGTAGCTTCAACAATTCAGGGACAATAAAGATTCCAGTGTGGTTCATACCATACAATGCACAAGCAATACTGCCACTAGCAATATTTGGCAGACTTGAACTGCAAAACATTCTCAGTAGTCACTATTTTTTGTCAGCAGTGTTGCCACCCAGCTCATACCATATAATTCCTTTGGAGATTTGAGTACATGATGACTCTCCCAGGCCCCTCTGAATGCGGTGAAACCTTACTGTGCCTTCTCACACTGTCATTCCTTGGCTGACATGAACCTTTCAGCAGCTATCCTTCCAGTTCTACCACAGAGGTAAAAGTCATATAACCCTTGATGGGCGTTAGGCAACAGCAGTTTCCACTTAATAATAAAATTAAATAACCCCAAGTAAATAATAAGACTTTTCCCCTAAGAATGCATACTAAACTTATTTTCTGTACCTAAGATTAACAACGTTCTAAAGAAGAAAACTGCCCATAATAAATGATAGAGGGTAAATGAAAAATACGTATAGCAGTTATGGCTTGGGCATGGGATCATTAACTATGATATACTAATATACTAATATGATATACTAATACTGATATACTATGGTATAACTAAGGTATTCTTGCCGTATTGCCAACTTGATCTTTAGATAATCTCCATTTGCTTACAAAATATGAAATTTTATCTATAATGAATTTCAAATTTTTTTTTTCATTCTACTTGTTGGCTTTTTAAGATGAAGGAGGAAATTACCTCAAGATTTTTCCTAAGCATATGGCTCAGAATTGTATTACTTTTTAAAGATGTATTATTTTCATGTAATCTCATTACACCAGCCTTAGGGAAAATACCAATTATTGTGTGATTTGCATGAGTTGGCAACACTGAAACAGTATCATGGTGTGGTGTAGTGCATCACATGCTAATATCACAGCACTGAGGGGACTAATCTGCTGTGTTAATTCTTTATTCTGTGGGGGATAGTTTGAGAAACCCTTTCCCTGACAATGATAATCTCACTGCTGACCCTTTAAATACCTTTAATTGTTTTAAAAGCTCACAGAGAATAATGTGACGCTATTTTCTCTTTCTCCTGTGGATCTAGTGGGAAGTGATGAAAATAACAAATACAGAACAAACAAAAGAAAAATCCACAGGTTAATTCTCCTTCAGGATTCTATCATATTTTACACATAACTGCTGCTCACAAAAGTTTTTCTAGCAATCTTTTGAAGATGACATTCATAACACCCAAAATATGTACCACAACGTAATTTTTCTTACCAGTTCTGGAGATAATATTTTAAAATTAATATTGCAAGCTGAGTTTGTTTTTTAGTTTGCAAGTCAAAGGTTTTATGGCTTCAGAATATGCTGTGTTTTATTGCCTTTATGGATTTATTTTCTAAGATTTAGACTGAATAAAATAGTGACACGTAAGAGATCAAATTTTGATGGCATTTATGCTC
The DNA here is from genome assembly GCF_047663525.1 of Anas platyrhynchos. NCBI lineage: Eukaryota > Metazoa > Chordata > Aves > Anseriformes > Anatidae > Anas > Anas platyrhynchos. The sequence continues at coordinate 40,644,954 of NC_092588.1, read as the reverse complement.
TTGTGAATTCAAAGTAACCCCTCTGATTTTAATTGATAATACTGTGGGTTTACACTGAGATCACAAGCACGTTCAGAAAGCTTTCCTAATTAAAGCTAGATTAAGAAAGTGAATTACAATTTGTTTAATTAATAACATTTATAATTCTAAAGGTTATAATTCAGGATGAGATCTCCAAGAAAATTCATTTTTGCACTGTCTCCTCAGTCCACTCAGTGAAAGTATTACTGTCATCTACTGTGAGACTAGAGATAGGCCTTGGAAAACACCAGTTGCTTTTGTGTTAGCATTAAAGGCTTTTGTTGTTGTTGTTTTGTTTTGTTTTTACTAAAGCTTGCATACTTTCAAGAAAGTGTGAAGATGCATGAGACATTGGGAAGGTGGGTGTAGTATGAGATTGTAACTTGTAATCATGAGGTTATTGATGCTGAAACAATAAAATTTACCTATATTATCATTTATCAGACGTACTAATCTTATCATGTTTACTAATTTATTTTAATATTTATATAAAAAGGACTGATGACTATCTTCAAATCAGCTATTTGAAGAGAAAAAGTTACCGTTTGTTCTCAGTGAGCCAAGGGGGCCAAGAATCCTTAAACTGGGGTGAATGTTAGGAAGGACTTCCAGCCTGGAAGAAGGAGGGAGCAAGTGACTGGATAAGATTGTCTAAGAAATGAATTGGAATCTCCTTCATGCTGTTATTTTGAGCTATGGAAGGTGAATGGGAGCTGAAACCAGTTAGGAGAACATTGCTGAGGTATTTGATTTAACCATCTTGGAAGAACTTCAGTGTTCTGCAATAAGAAGAGCTAGGAAAACATCTTATTTCAGGCAGCTACTACAACAAAATATTTATGAAAAAAAAAATGTATTTACACCTGCAGTCCTTTTTCAGCTGAAGAAACAGTAGTTGCTGAATGCATTTAATTTGGAATTAGAACACTAATTATTAAAAAAGAAGCTTTCTGAATACTGAGATAATGACAGTTCTAGGGATATATTAATGAATTTGCATGAAGGAAAGACAAGGCTGGAAAATGGCTAATCAAAGCACAATCTATTTTAAAGCAATTCCAATTTTATCTCATGACCTCAACAAAACTATGCAATATCTGTATCAGAAAATACTGTTTTTTGCTTTTCTTTCTTTCTTTTCCTTCCTTCCTTCCTTCCTTTCTTTCTTTCTTTCTTTCTTTCTTTCTTTCTTTCTTTCTTTCTTTCTTTCTTTCTTTCTTTCTTTCTTTCTTTCTTTCTTTCTTTCTTTCTTTCTTTCTTTCTTTCTTTCTTTCTTTTCTTTCTTTCTTTCTTTTTCCATCTGTCCATCCTTCCTTCCTTCTTTCCTTCTTTCTTTCCTTCTTTCTCTTTGCCAGCCTTCCTCTTGCCTTCTTCCCTTCATTCCTCCCTTCCTCACGCCCTTACTTCCGTCTTTCCTTCTCCTTGCTTAATGCTTCTAAAAATATTTTCTTCTTTATACTCAGGAAATGAGAAATACATAACACTTTGGACTAAATAGGGATCAAAATACATTTATTATCATTACCTGTATTTGTAGAACTGTCAGTTTTTGAAACCAGACAAATAGTTTAAAGAAGTGTACATTTAGGGTAACTTTAAAAAATGTTCATGTACTGTCCAGAGGTGATAAAAACAAGAGTGCTAGATATTATCTATTATCATAACATCTGAACATCCCAAATAAACATTTAAATGAATTAGAAACTTAGTCTTGTTTTACAAGTTTATGAAGCTCAGAATCATCACCTGCCCCTAACTGGTAGGATACTGTATCACGAATCTTGCAGTTCTCTTTGTTGTCTAGGGTTTCAAACCCTAGCAATGAGTTTAGGAGATAACCTGTCATAACCTGTCCCTATTTTTTTTTTTTTCCTCTAGTATAGTATTTAATGGTAGCACAATATAAATAATAAAGGTTTGACAACTTTTTCATTTTTCTGTTGTATTCTCATCTTTTTCTGTTAATTACACAAATGCTGTTTTTAATTGATGAATGAAACTGTAACTATGGTAGTTCATGAATCCAAAGAGAGAGAGAGTGATCTGGAGTCTTCAAGACCCTTTCCCTATACTGAAAACCAAATTTGGAGACTGTGTGGTTGGATTAGGCTTATAGTTTTAGGTTTTCATGTGCTTATTGGTTGCAGGACAGAAACTTAAAATAAGAAACACCTTTGTTCTTGCATGGCTACGTCCTCACAGATTCGCAAAAGTTATATACCATGTAAAGTTTCATATCACGCTTATTATAACACTTGGTGTTGGATGAAATGCTGATGTTGTCTACACAGAACTTCATAGCTCAGTAGCCTTTCTTCTTTCTATTGCTGAATTCCATCAGCTTCCAATCAACAAGATATAAATCACTCAGTACGTTACAGATTCTGGTGAATTGCATCTTTTTGTTGTTGCTGGTGGTGGAGGTGTTTTTGGTTTTTTTTTTTAATTTTTGTTGTTGTTATTTTGGTTTGATTTGTTTGTTTTAAATACAGGAACCCCTGCTTTGAGTTCTACTTTGAGTTTTGAAAGTGGATTTGCCTTTGCTTTTTTTGAGTTTAATTCCATTGAGTTTTAGTTAACTTTTGGCATTCAAAGGACAACACCAGAGTCAACCATGCAGCAGCACAATTAAAAGTCAGGAATTCCGTGGACGCTTTGACAAGGTAGGAAGAGATGAAAAGATCCCAGTTTCCCTTCTTCTGTCATAGGAAGTCAGCTAACAGCTGCAAAAGGGGAAAAAGAAAAGGGTAAGTTGCATCAGGTTGCCATGTATACTATCATCTATTTTGTTATGTGGTTATTTAAAAAAAAGTCACTTTAGAAAACATTTCTCAACAAGATTTTCATATGAAATGCCATCTTGTTTATAGCATCGTGAAGCATCATCTCCACCTGTTTGTTTCAAAAAATCTTTTAGGGATGTTTTGTGAAACACAAAATTAAATTAATGTTCAAGAGGAAGGATAGTAGTGGTAATAACAAAGTGATCTAGATTCAGTCTTACATCTGTAAACAGTCAGACTTAAGTTAGATACAGAGGTGGGTTATATAAATTTCCTCAAACACAGAGGAACTGAGCAGAGTAAAGGCATGAATATGGGTCTCTCCCATAGCCATACCATAGAATAATTCCCCCATCAATTGGAGCTCCCCATTGGAGCTCTCTTGCTTCATATAAATATATGGTCATAATGCTGGGGAAATAAATGCTGATTCTAGAAGTGGTGGGCTTCTTTTTGGCCCAGTGAAATGTTCTTTCATCAATATAAAACAGAACAATTCCAACAAAAGCGACTAGGAGAGGTTTATTTGGTATGAAGGCAAGTTCCAAGGAGATCCCTACCATTTGCCTTGTGTGTCTTCTCCCTTTTACTACTCTCCTGCCCTTGCTTTTATTTTGCAAGTTTTGATTGTATATGAGTATGGAGTAAAATTAAGTTCTGAAACCTTGCATTATTATTGCCTCATTTCCTACCTAGTTTTACGTTTTAAAAAGACAGTGAAAATATGCATCTGTTCCTGTGTATCTTCGCAGAATCACAACAAAAAATGTACTAAGCTTATTTCAGAGTCACCCCTTTAATGCCTAAGCTGTTTTTTTTTTTCACAGGGCCGCAACTGAGACACTTACATTTAATAATTAATTTTAATATTATACTTTATATTTTTATGACACCTCCTGCCTCTAAGGTCTTTATCTAATTCACAAAAAAAGTTACAATTTTAGTCTTATCCCTTTGAGATAAGTAATAACAAATATTTTCATTATATAGCTTTTTTTTTTTTTTTTCCCCACTGGAAGCCTGAGAAAAAAGTGTCTCTTCTTTTCAAAGATTTTGCCGTCTTTGATTTCATAGTGGTTTAGTTCCAATGATTTTTTTTTTCCAGGCAGTAGAGAGTTGGGTCTAAGGAATAATAAACAGGAATAAAATTAAAGAATTAAAGATATATTTTTTTAACCAGAAGCCACATCCACTTATCACTTGCAATTAAATAGAATTTCCATTAACGTGTAGAATGAATTATTTTAGAATAAATATTAGAGGGCAGTAAAGTTGAAGAAAACTGTCATTCTATTAACGTGGGAATCTAAATGTGTGGTAGTCTACTCTCATGGGTGAGACAGAATAAAAAGCAACCCATAGCAGATCTGGGCTATGATATTTTGCCAGATATTTTGGCTGATTTTTTGGCTGATTTAAAACCCAAAGAGAGCAGAGCTTTTATCTTATCTGATTAGCTCACTTACTGACTTACTTGCTCACTTTTCTAATGGTGTTCCACTCCTTTGGCTTCCCCACAGGAGGGTAGCTGCTGCAGGTTGGGTTGAAAGTCATCTTTGTCCATGCTGTGTTGCTGCTCATAGTCACCCTTTCAAGTGTCATAAGCCAAAGGTCTGTGGGCATCCTCTGGGATCCGTGTGCTTGCAGCAGATTGATCTTCAGGATCTTCCCCCTACTTCCAGGAGATATCCTCCAGCCAAGATCTTTACCTGCTTCTTTCCAGGCACCCTTCTTCCTGAAACCACCTCATCTATTCAGGAACCCTTCTATCTGACAGCAGTTGCTTTCTCCAGAACCCAAGCCCCCGGTTTAGTCTCTGCAGAAGCACAGAACGTAATCAGCCTACTGATTGGTGGCTCTGTCTCATGTGTCCTTATTAATAGGAGGATTCAGGGCATTCCGCTTTTGCTTAGTCCACTTATTACTGAATTTTGCTCTTAGCTTCTAGCACCTGGAGCTAGCGAGCAGCAGGCTTCTACTTGAGAATTTGAAAGTTTAGTTTTGGACATGCATCCCCTCACACCCATTATTATCTGCCTATTAGCATTCAGAGTTCAAGCTATTTTTTTCACCTAAGACACCCATCTACAATGGGCAAACAAGAAATTCTTATGTTATTACAGTTTTCAGAATCCTCCTTGCTATTTTGATCCTAACTGTTGTCCCTGGTATAATGGTTTTAAACCAAATTGTTTTTATTTCTGTGGAGACTGTTTGCACGAGGCTTTATCTGTAAACAGTCTGTTGTGTCTTGTCTTTCTTTGTCCTCATCTCAACCCTTTTAAGGTTATGACAGAGTTTTAGTTTTTCATATTCTCTTGGGTGTGTTCCCAAACCAGCCTTCACATCCAGTGCTGCTGTCTGCTCTGCATACCTTTTTTTCATCTCAGCATTCAGCTGTGTTAAACTACCTTTTCTGGTCTGAGAAATGATTGATACTCATGGGTGAATTTTAATTGCACTGTACAAGGAAGGAATCATGTGATTCCCATTAACATTTATGGGAGTCGTATAATTAAATCCCTATGCACCACAGTAAAAATTTACCCTTTTATCTCCTTCCCTTTGTTGGGCAGTTGTATGCTATATAGACGGAGTAGTTTGAACATATTAAAAGAAATGCAGAAATACTGCTCTCTTTTTCTTTCTTCCTTCTCCTTCCCTCTCCCCTGAAATTATCCTCCTTTTTAAGGGAGTAAATTCTTAGGAAATTCTTAGGAAATTCTTCCTTGCCATCACTGAATATGCCACAGTCAGGATGTGAGTTATGAGTGTAGAAGGCTGTTTCTTGCTGTTTTCTGATTCTGTCAGACTTCCAAGACTTGTAAAACTTGGATGTTCTCCCAGCAGCTGCCACATAGCTCCACAGATGACAGATTAAGTTTAATTTAGCAGCCCTATATAATGGAAAGAGGTCAAAGTTTTCACTTTATTTTGGTTGTTGATTTGAAGCCACACAGGTTGACAGTAGCCAGAATCATTACTATGTGATGAATTAGTAATTGCTTATGAAATAAACACAATATTCTCAATAGCATCCCAAGTGGATAAGTTTCCACACAGCAATTGACAGTGCAGGAATTATTGGTGCTGTTAAAAAGAAGCCAGAGATGAAAAAAGCACTGGGGCTCGACAGACCTCTGACCCCAGGTTGTGATTGCCAATGGTCAATGGTGAAAGCAAAGCACTGTCACTGCAAAGAAAGTTTTAGTGACATTGCATATACTACCCTAATATTATGGCTTAATTAGATTCTTTTGCTACTACAATAATGGGCTTTCAGAGACAGCCACTTTTATATTTACATATTGTAAAGAGGAGAGTAAGTAGCATTTATTTCCTTCTCCTTGTAAAAATTGAACTGGTTTCAATGTGGTTTCTGCACTTTCTATTAGCTAATTGCACCCAGGGCTGTGGCAAAAGGAACAGTTTCATCCACTGCAAGAGGAATGTTCCTATTTCTCATCTACATAAACTATAACTTGTGTTCTGATTGAGATAAGCAATGCCTTAGCAGTCATCTGCTATTAAATGCTGAGTCATTTGATTGCTGTTTCTGCAGTCTCTTGCTGACTCCAGTGATGCTTCAGCTCCTCACTTCCTGGTCAAAACAAAGACCTGAATTAGAAGAGGCAGCAACAAGCTAAATACTGTGAATGCATTTTTAATTTAGAAAAGCCCTCACTAAGAACAAGTTTTCACATGTTTCTAAGTCAAAACTAGCTTTAGGGTATCGGGGTGTGTGTTTTATTTCTACTTGATTGCTTTTACGTCTTTAGGTCTTTTTGCATCTTTTTGTATGCATGCGTGTGCATGTATGTCTATATTTGTATGTCTATATATAGTATGGGTATATACATTCATACATATGTATGCATATATATTTAGTTTAATATTTTTACCTCGGTGTTGACTAAAATGGTTGTTGAATAAGGTAGGGAGGGTCCACATTAAATTATCTGTGAATGTTATACAATAATTAATCTCTAGCACTTAATTCCAATAGTGCCCTTACAATTGATTTGCATAGACAATACCAACATAAGGCAAACTGTGTCTTGGCCACAAGAAAATACAGTTCATTTCATTTGTAAAGGTTGTTGAGATTGTGATTAAAAAAAAAAAAAAAAAGTAAATGCCTGAGTGAATACTTAAAATAAACCTGAAAAGGCTATTACCAAGCAGATGTGCTTGTTGATTCCAAATAGATTGATACAAAGGTTGACATAAATAAGTTTTGAAAGTTATTTCATACAGTCCCTTTCAAATCCCAACAAAAATATTTATTGTCCTGATAACATATCCTGTTTTTTCTGTGTTTTACTATAGCCATCATTAATTCTTGTAACGAACAGGTGTTTATTAAATGTCCTCCTTCAAGTACACAGGAACTTCATTATCTGTCTCTAATTTCTGTTGCTTTTTTGTGTTAAATCTTAATTCACTTTTAAGACTAAGATTTTTATATGAGCATTATTTACTCAAGATCTTGAGCTGCAAGTATGAATCAGGCTTCAAATATAGTTACTAAATATATACTACTTATATTCAAGCTCTTTCATAGACAGCTAGCACATATTATGGCAATTACTGTTATTTCATACAAAAATCAAGTCTTGCCCTGATGACTGTTCTGTTTTTCAATTATTTGATCACTTTTTGGTCTGTAATTCAGCAAGCACTTTAAACATTTACCTGTCTGAATTCAATGCTAACAAAATGAGCTTTTACCATCTCAACAGTGGTCAGTGACTTTCACTCAGTGCTGTCTTTAGGCTGATACTCACAAACAAACCTTAAATTTTAGTCCCAAGTGATGGCAAGTAAATAATACCTTCAATCTTTTTCTTTTGAATCAATCTCCCATTGTATCAAGTGTACATATTGTCTAAACCTTGATGATGTATATTGTCTTAACTGACATTTCAGCTTGAGCTTTAGCTAAAATTAGGGCCATCTGTCAAAGCTTTTTTTTTTTTTTTCAATTGCCTTAACTCTACATTTTCAAGTCATTTAATAATTTCAGTGCACTTAGTAATCCAGTTGGTCACAGAAGAATGAATGTACTCCTAATCATTAGCCATTTGAAACTTCCTCTATTTTTACCTCTATTTTTAATAAACCATAGTTTATTAAACTAGGATTTAGTGAATTAAAAGTCATTAACAAAACAAAACAATATTTGCTTCTATTTTGCAAGTATTGCTGTAAAATATTTAGATTAAGTTTTAGGCTGGAGAAGGCTTGTTTCTGTGGGAAGTGTTGAATTTTCACCCTTTGGAATTTCCTCTACAGCATGCTGGAAGCTAATACCATTTTCTTCTCCTAATGGACAAAAAATGTGTGCACTATTAACATAGTGAGCTCAAAAAATACTTGTAGTTTTGTCTTCCATTAACACCTTCATTGAACACAGGTCAGCCTTGATTTTATCCCTGCTGACAGAGGGACATGCTTTTCTGATAATATCTTCACACTTTAGTAGTTAGCTTTTTTTTTTTTTTTTTTTTTTTTTTTTTTTTTCATATAAGAAGGTACTGCATAGTGTGATGGGTTCCCAGAGTCTGGCTCCTGAAAGGAATCTGTTCCTACTTGCAGTGAGGAGATGGATGTGAGGAAAAATGCAATGGCTGTGAGAAGAAAAATGCAATGTTCTGTAAACAAGTGGACTTGTTAGAGCACATAGACAAAGCAGATAATTTTTGCTGATTCACTTCTGTGTTAAGATGTCTTGTAGTTCTGCCTTTGTTATTCCTTGAACAAAAGATGTAAGAATGAACATAAGCATAAAATATAACAAAGATGAATTAATTATTTGCTAGGTGTGATGCTGTCAGGCCTCAGTTGCTTCCTTTACTGTAAGCAATTTATGTTCCTAGGATTTTTACTAGTTTGGAAGGACTCATTAAACCACAAGGGAGAGTATTGGATTCTGTTTTAACTGAAGTGGTATGCACGGCTTTTTGTTGTTAACTACAGATACAGAGAGCTACTCTGTAGTTTGGAGGTTCCTGAGTTAAATTAACTATTGTGGATTAAAACTAAAAGAAGAAAAAAAAAAAAGAGAAAGAGAGAAAAGGGGGAGGGAAAGAGAGAGAAAGAGAAGGCAAGGCAAGACAAGGGCAAACATGCACAATGAAAGACAATTTACTCTTCTTGGGTAACCTGCTTCAGAGCATGGTGAATTTGATGATGCTGAGTTCTGTGCTGTTGTCCCTCATTAGCTATGTACACAAACCACTTCAGTCACAACTAGACTGAGCATCTGAAGACTATCCTGCAGACTGCAGCGTGAGTTTAAGACAAAACAGGGATGATTTGGAAATGAGGAAAATAAAAGCACATTCACCTTTCCAAACTCAGACTAATTTACCAGGGCCACCACTTTTCCCATGTTTGCTTCCACATAAGTAATTTGAAGAGGCTGTATAATTCAATGCACTTGCCATTCCCAACTTAAAAAAAAAAATAAAATTAAATGTGTTGCTTATGTATATCTTTTAGTAAAATAAATGACTATTACAAGTACTGAGATGTTGAACATATTGTGTGACAATACAGTGGTTATTTTGTTCAAAAAATTGAAACTGAATATTGTGTGCACCAGAACAGAAGATGCTTTATTTAACACATGATAGAGTCATCTGCTGAGCCACCAAACTACCACTTAGCTCACTTTCATTTTGGACATGGGAAGAGAGATGTCCAAATGGGCCTGGCAAATGTCCTTCACATAGATTTTTGCTAGATTTTAGCAGTGCTCTAGAAATGCTCAGAATTTGTGTGTGTATGTTTGTGTGTGTTTTAAGAGCTATTTTTTCATTTTCTTTCTCCAAAACAGACTTAGGACTGCTCCAGAACATACTTTGTCCACTGGGCAACATCTCCGTTATCTAATTATAACAAAATTCCAGTCCCCAGTCAGCAAAAAGAGCTCCACAGGAGCCTCTGCTTTTGGCCCCAGATCCCAAGTTTCCATCTTTCTGTCCCAGGGCACATTGTATTTCTATTCATAATATTAAGAATTCATTCAGCTGGTGCAAAACCAATCAGTGTTTCCCTGTGGTCTGATCTGAACTCCTTTCAGGAGTGCTGCATCATGTGTTGGTGAAAGCAAAAAAGAGCATCACATAGAGCATCACTGGAAGGAGAGATGGGCTGTGGCTTTGAGAGGTTTCAGAAATCTGTAAGAGCAAGGAGTATTCATTTCAGGTTAATCTATTTCAGGATTTTCTCCATGATATATGTAAGTAAAACTTACAGTGCAAAAGAAAGAGTTAAAGCAGCTATGCTCTTTGAAGGTTTTTTTTTTTTTTTTTTTTTTTTGTTTTTTTTTTTTATGTTTTAATGCTAGGTTTAGCACTCTGAGTTGATGAAAATAGTAGATTAGGATCAGTTGGGGTCAATGTAGCTTCATGTAAACATTAAGACAGGTTCTTTCTTTGTATTTACATACACTAAATTTTACAGTAAAAAAAAAAAGATTATCATATACAATATTGGTTTACATCAAGCTATTTAAACAGTTCAAGTAACATGGATTGGTTTCCAAACATATGGTGTCTTTCTCTCAAATGACAGATACCTTTGCAAACACAGTTTCACTCCTGCACTGAAGAAAATTAAAAAGATATGTGTACCTTGGTAACTGGCTTGTAATTCTGACTTTGCTTTCTGCAAATGGAGAAGGCCAGCCATGTATTTTGCGACTTTTATTAGAACAAATGAAGTTAACTGAAAGGTTTGATTTCTGTAAAGCAGCGCATACATATTTAGTTATTTAGAGCTATTGTTAAATCCCCTGAAGCATGCAAATTTTTGTTAAGCCTGATTAGTATTTGTTAGTTCCATATGTTCAAAATCTTTCCATTTTAGGCCTTCTGTTCAGTAAGGATTAATTTCCAATTTAATCTTTCTGTCTACAGTGTGTCCTTTACAGGTACAGTCCCACAACAAGACAGTATCAGTGATTGTTGGAGAATAAATTGTGCTATCTCTATTAAAATACAGACTTATTTTAAAGATCATGTGAAACAAAGTTGATGTCATTTACTTCAACAAAAAGTAGCCTTGTGCCATATGTACATATATCTTAAGTAATATTCCTGTTCTCATAAATTACATCTGGAAGATTTAATTGTCATTTAAGAACATTCATTGCCCATGGGTTAGAATTTATCTGTCTTTCCAAAACTCTTCTTAAAGTTCCAGTTATGTGTACTGTACTGTTTAGAAAATCTTTGGCTTGAATTGTAGCCCTCACAGTTGCAAACAGTATGTCCAAGAAAAAACCTCAAAGAATATAGAAAAAAATATAAGATTAAAAACATATATTCAAATTTAATCTATGTGCATACAGATCCAGGTTCGCCATTGCTGAGCATTTGGAGTTAGCCACGTCTGTTAGCAACATTAGTTGGTAATTCTAAGAACTCAAATCCTGATGAAGAATGGACTTCTCTGCTGCTCAGCTTCTCCCTGTGTAGAATCCAGGACTGTACATTGCTGGAGAATGCAGCTAATCTGCTGTCCTGTAGTAATCTACAATAAATATGTATTTGAGAAAATTGGGCATTACCATCTGCTAGCTAGCTAACTGTGATTAGATGCTTTGAAAAGAAGCTTCTTATTGTAAAGTATGAAGAATTAAAGTTAAAACCATTTTTGATGATCTGCCTGTTCATTGATAACAAGGATTTCTATCAGTTCATTCTGTTCAACAGATTTACCATTACTCTGACCAATACTGAGAGCAGACCTAGGTATATATCTTTTAATTATTATTATTTTACTGCAGCCTTAAGAAAAATAAGAGTGAATTAATTATAGGGCATTCTGTTGTTTGCTTTTTTGCCTTAATTAATAACATTGGATACACTTTTCTCTGTGTTGGAGAATTATTTATATATTTTAACAGAAAATTCCTTTTTTTTTTCAGTCCACAGTAGCAAAATTATTTAACTTGAAAGGTCAGAAAAGTAATTTCCAGATTTGCATGAACTTAAAAATGTCAGAGGTATGTCCACTCTGGATTGCTATTTCTAGTTATTTTGTATGGGATTTTTTGTGTTAAATATCTGCATTTTTCACACAGAAGGGGTCTTGGGTTGATTGGTTTCCTTGGTAACAGCTCTTTGCTCTGATTGCATAAGCACACTGGAGTGGTGCAGAACAGATTACTACAGAAACACACTGGAATTAGTCTGATGTAATAGGATGTTTTATGAACTGTTACTGAGTTCTTAATTCTATTATCCTTTATGTTATTCCCATTAATACTATATTGTAGTGAAATAACATGTAGCTTACTCAAAACCAATCAAATTTCCTTTAACAAGTTAGTTGTAGGCTTCTGAAATAAATTTTTAACTGAAGGAAAGTAACCTAACAAAACTCTGAATGAAATGTACTGTCATGAATGGTGCAAATGAATACTTAATTCTTGGTGAGTGAGCTTGCAAGATGAAAATATTTTTACAGTTTAAATGCCTGTTGATGGATTGCCTCATTCATCTTTTCTTCTTAGTCCATGGAAGAGTTCCCTTTGGTACTTTTTACCAGGTTCTCTCTGTCAGTCTCCAATCCTCTTCAGAATGTATGTATTTTAATAGAAATTATATTATTATGGAGATTACAATTAAATCTAAAGTAATGGGGAGAATTGGTTAGATCAAATGAGATATAAATACAGCAGTAGAAATTTTGAAATGGATACATTTGAAACGAAAGGACATTAGCTGGAAAAATTAAAAGAAATCACATGCATGTGTTGCAAACTACCACATGCCAGACTGTTGCACTCCTGCACAGGACGCATTTGAGTTTCCTGGCATCTTGTGAAGCTTCTCAGGCACAGTCCTCAGTGTTACTCTCATGCAGAAATGAAAGCGTCTATGTCCAGTCCTAGGATCAATGGGCAAGTGCTGGCTGCAGATGTCTGTAAGGCTTTGCTTACAGTAACTAGCATGGTGGTGCAAGAGGAGCCAATCTGTGGAATGGAATTTTGCTGAAGTCCTCATGTCCATGTCAGCATTTCCATTGTTTCTCATTGGACTGGTTCAAATGGATTAGATACACTCCAGGGCATGGTTTGGGGTTTTGTTTGATTCCAAGGAAATCTGGTTGTACATACCCTGAGACTTTTATGATCAATGGATTAACTTGCCTCCCTAAAGTAAATGTAAACTGCTGGGAGGTTTGCTTTAGAAACCCAGTCCTGACCAGAGCCAAAATTACTAAAGCAGGACACCTTGAACAGCCCTCAGGGCCTCAGTGTTGTGGTCATTTTTTGGCCCCCCAAAACTGGTGAAAAGGTGTATGAATGCTAATCAAACTGAAATAAAACAGGTGGAGAAGGGAATCCTCCCCCTAACTAAAAAGAGTTAATACATTTGAACAAAACAATAGATCCTTACTTGTGTTCCTTAACTGACTATCTTCATCTCTTTTTCAGCACAATTAGGATTAGTGAGAATCTTGCCTGGGATCTGTGACTGGTCTCCTTGCTGTTTCTTTGTCTTTCCTCTTAAGTCATAGGACACTTTCTTATTCCTCTGTGTAACCAATTTACCTCATCTGTGGTCTGATAATTACAGTAGGTGTTTGTGTAAAGAGCTGTCTTCACTTCTTTTTTCCCGTGACATTGAGAATCTAAATTCCTTTCAAGTCATTCATGCTGTGAGGCCTCTGAAACCCAGCAATAAATCTGGTCTTTGTTTTGCTTTTGAGGGAATTGCATTACTCCTGGACTATTTCCTTCAGAGAAACTTTCCTAGGGAGATTTTCTGAGCTATCACATTATGTTTCAATTTAAGTAGATCTTCCTAGTATGGGCTTTCCTTATATTTGACTGGAGAGAGATGTGACACCACTTGGCCAATTCTGTCTGTCCAGAAAAGTTCATTGAAACAGCAATTTCATTTACACAGATGGAATATGTAAGTAGTACACAGGCAACAATACCATACCAAACCTGGAGCCCTTGACTGAAAAAATGCTGCCATTGTTTAATTAGAAAAGGGCACATTGCTGGTGGACATCTAACCTAGCTTCTCTTTTCAACAAACTGACCCTTCTTGTTCCAAGAAAACAACAGTACATGCAGTGGGTTCAGCACCATATTTGCTTTTGCAAATATGCAAACAGGGTTGCTTTTGAGAAGTGGTGCCCTGAAAAAAGATCACAGTATTTGCCATAGAACTGCTGAACTGTTGGAACAGAATAGCCTGCATTTTTTTTGTAAGTTTTTCTCTTATTTATTTATTCCACATTGCTGGCAGTTGTTTTCTCACTGAAATTTCAGAAGGTCCAATTAAATTTATAATAGTAAAGATAATGTAAGAATGAATATGTATAAACCCAAAACAACATATTGCTTGCATGGAATTGTAAACCTAGCTCATGAGAAGTGAATCTGGTAGTTACTACTGTTTTTAGACATTTTCAACAAATTCAAAACTTTAGAAAGAAATTTCCATATTTTTAATTGTGCCTGAGAAGTTTTTTGTGTCATGTAGATGGCCATGAAAATCACTAGGATTAAATAATGAAAATACTACACTGAGTCAAGTTTAAATCAACTTCAAAGATTTATGGATCTTAGTAACTCAGAACATTACCAATATATAGCATAATCAACAAATATATCATAGTACCTGCAAGAAGCTCTCAGCATTTGTCTGAGTTTATTTAGATGTTCATGTGGAACTTTAAATATTCCTCCTGTTCTATGTCCTGTTGCAGTTGTTGGAACAAGGTTGTTTTTAACTGTTGTTGAGTTTTGTGACCCAGTTTATGAAGTAGCCAATACACAGCTGTACAACTCGGCAGATGACAAATTGTGACACAAGGGCAAGAAATGAGCTGTGAATAGAGATAACCCCTTAAACCATTTTCAGACTGAAGAAAAAAATGTGGGAATTCCTGTGCTGAAAAGAAGTGTTGATTTCTGTGTATGCACAGTATGTAGAAGCAAGACAAATGACTGAGTTGGCTCTCTACTTACATGTATATATAAATACAAAAAAAAAAAAAAGAGAGAGAGAATTCTCCATAATTTTTCAAGGATTGTTATTAACTGCCTAACCTTATTATAAATTAAGGACTTTTGTTGTGCAATAATACTAAGTAACTAAGAATGATACAATATTTCGTGAAGATTTTAAAGGCATATAACACACTGTTTATAAATATATTAAAAAAAAAAAAAGTAGTGAACATTAAAACCTAATTTTCAATGCCTTCTTCACACATTTTGTACAGTGGTCTGTAAGGTAATTAGAGAGTATCACAACAGTTAAGACTATTAAAAATGAACTATTTTATTAAAGATAACTAAAAATTACAGGTCTCTTGCTTTTACTTCTCAAGTCAATTTGATTTACATACAACTTTGTTAGGAAAACTTTTGTGTTACCACTTAAACATTTTGGAATAATGCTCTCAAAACTAATGTAATTACATTTTGTGATTCCAGACCAATGTAGGTGCCATTCAGGAATTGGTTATTCTTCCAAGGCTGTTTCTGCTTGGGAGAGGGTAGACTAAATTTTGAACTGTTAAGACTATTCAAAGCTGAGTACTGTTTTTCTTCCCAATGAGTGCATGCTCCATTTTGCTGGCTTAGTCTGAACTTCCTTGAACAGAAATGATTTCATTGTGTTGTCATACAGAGAGAGCCTCAAGAGAGTCTTGGTTTTGGCTGTATTTTTGGTGATGATGTAATGCATATAGATAATGACATAGTACAGAAGAAAGGGTGGGAAAAGTTGACCTTGAATAGTACTCGAAAATGTTAAGCTTTATTCAGAATTCACAAATGTCTAGCTTATAAATCTTATTTATTATTGTTTAAGGTGATGCAGCATCTGGTGGAAAAATTAAATTTTGGGTTGTTCAAGGTTGTCAGAAAATCAGTCTTTACCTGTGATGATTATCAATTTTGTTGGAAAAATCAAGTGGCAGTAACATTTCACAGTCGGTCCTTTCCATGCCACCCATTCTCATGTCAGGCTGATACTTCTTCTTAGACAAATCCAAATCCAAAGCAGCAACAAGTCAGTGGACTTAAATCTACTTGAAACTTGCAACTGAGAGAGTGAGAGAGAGGATTTAGTGTATCTATGCCAGCAGAAGATTGGGAGTCTTAAGCTGCTTGCGAGCCATCTACGATATAGTTGTGCTGCCGAAAGTCAGATGGCTTATACAGTGTGCTGTAACTCTGCCTTTCCTTGCCCTGTCACGTGCATTTAAACTGCAGGGCTTCAGTTCAACCATTTTCTATGCTGTCTGGGCAGTTGACTTGTGTTCTCCTTCTGGATTTCTTCTCATCTTTCTTGGTTATCAAATTTTACATCTAAGTTCCCAGTATATGGGATAGTACTTTATCTCTTTCTATCCCTCAGAGAGTTTGAGTAGATTGAAAGTCATATATGTGTATATATATTATGTGTGTATATATGCACACATAATTTTTGTGTCTTTTTTTTTTTCCTTTTTAATTGTAACAATTATTTGAAAAATAAAGATAAGCATTAGGATGTTAGATCAAGGTTGGTGAAATGGGCAAATTTAAAGGCACTCACAGTTAGGAAAGGAAAGATTGGGTAACCTGCAGGAAGAACAGGGCTAGTTACTGCAGCGGTGAGTACTGCAACTTCACTGTGCTTTTCCTTCTGCGTGAGTAAGCTGTATTATATAAAATACATCCTCTTCAGATGCAACACCAAGGCTTCTCTGAAGGATCCTGAAGGGATTAAGTAGCCTATTCAGGCATCTTGAAGTTAGAAAAAATATAAAGGCATAAAGAATATAAAAGAAAATTGCACATTTTAGATGTTAGACAGACTTAAAGATGGGTAAAAGTTATGTCTGTAGCAGTGAAAGGGACCTGAAGAATTACTTGTCAAGTCCCTTCTAAAACCATCAAGGTCAGCTATGAGGACTGGGTTATTTGTCACAAACTGCTGCAGCAAATCTGTTCTTTAAGTATCTGAAATCTAACTTTCTACAGCGTTCCTATATTCAAAATTTCATCAATTCTATGACATTGGTTAATACAACAGATGAATAAAAACAAAGAAATATAGCCAGATGCCATTGTAGCTTGGTACAAAAATGTAATACTGTCTTTAGTTTATAAACACCTTCTGTTTCCATTTGCACAACTCAACAGGAATAGGTTTTAACTGTTCAGAATAATACCTTTGCTCTTAAAATGTCTGTCTATACTAAATGCTGACTGAAATTACATAGAACATCATTATAGGTGCTGTCAGTCAGTGACTTCTAGATCAACCTTAGTCATTTTATAATTAAAAGCATTAACTTATTACTCGATGTGGAGATTACAAAATGCAGGTGTGCTGTCTAACCATCTTCAAAGAAATTTCTCATTGCAGGACTCCATAAAACAAAGACTCTTCAGCAAATTTTTGCCATTTATTTTTAACAGTATAAACAAGCTCTGATGAAGCAAGAAAAGTTTCTTAATTCTGTTAATGTGTATAAATTATCAGTGTTTATGTATTATAACAATCTGGGCACTGATTTGGCTGCTATAGTCAGTCTGGCAATATAAAAAAATAAAAAATAAATAAAAAATAAAGAAGACTAGTATTTTTGGTTAAAGAATTGAGTGGTGTAGAAGAATATAAAAATTCCTGTATTTGCTGCTATGAAACCTCAAATATCCCCTCTGCTCTACTCTTATAACTAAAGTAGTGAGTATATTCCCTTTCCTGTGCCTCAACTACCAGATGTTTTTTGCTATACACAACTGTTTTTTGTATACATAGAGAGGTTGTAGAGGGTTCTGCCCCTCATTTAGGGCTCCTATCTGCTGCTATAGTGGCATGTCTTCTCTCGTGCAATTTATTATATCAAAATAAGCACTTACAATTCAGAATTAAGTGTCTGAATAAGATGTTGGTTAAGAATGTGACATTTTTTCAGGTTTAATCTACATCTTGACTTTTTTCTCGCCCTTGTGCCTCATCCCATCCCTAAGCTTCTGTGGCTGAACCATATTGCTTTCTGGAGATTCAATTTTATAATTTCAGGCCACTGGCAGATACAATTTGGCAGCTACAAGAAATGCTAAGCCATTTTATCTATAAATATTGTTATAAAATAATATTTACATTCAGACTTACATGAGGTATCAAGCCAATTCTTGTAACTACAAGAGGCTAGAATTTGGTTTCTAGAAACTAGCATGTGTATTGTTATGGAAAGTATGCTACATTTGTTGTTCTTTATAAATATTTTTAAAGTCTGTTTTTATTTTGTTTTGTTTTGTTTTTAAAGGCCTAAAAACTTCAAAATTAAAGCACAACAAATTCTGTTATATCTGTCTAGTGTCAGTAGGGTATTTTTCTCATCCATTAAAAGGAGAGAAATATTGCTTTTCCTAGTAAGTGTGGAATAAAAGTGATAGCAGTCTCAGGTTAATTGCATGATTCCATGGGGCTTTTGGCCTGCAATAATTAGGGGATTCCAAAATGTAGGGAGGAGAAAAAGAAAAAGGAAAATGAAAACTTCTAAATCATTTTTCCTCCTGCCTTTAAGGAAAATTCAGATTTCTGAAGGAAAGTTATTTGAAAGGAGTAGGAGGAATTAAAAAAGAATTACAGATTTCAAAGCTATTGTAGTTACAGAACCACAAGAGACATTTCAGTGTTGACAGTAATCAGAAAGAATCATCTTTAATGCTGTTTTCAAAGATATCAGAAAAAAAAAAAAGCTTTTCTGTGAGAGAAGAACATAATCTGATAAAACATACTGGCAATATGAATTCTTACCATGAATATTGTTAAAAGCAGATTACAATATGCAACTAAAAATTAGTGTCTGTCTTGTGTCCTTGAATTGGCAGAGAGAGGTAGGGAGAGCTGAGGCTACTAAGCAAGCAGGAATGGAATTGTGGCTCTCGAACTTTTGCAGCTTTGAGTGGATGCACAGGCTGTAGGGTGCATCAGAGAAGCAGTTCCCCTGGAGAGGCATTTGTCCAACATTAGGCCAGTAATGGATGTTTATTTCTGTAAAGAAAGAGTATATTTTTTAGATCTATGTGTTTTTGTTGAAATAAAGACCATATATAGTTTAGGAATCCTCCAAAGAGTGAACTCAAAGCACTTTTCTCTTCTGCTTCATGGGTTCAAACCAATATTTTTGCCTTGGATAGGAGATACTGGAAGAACTACCTGTGTCCTTTATTCAGGTTATTGTTACTTCTTCTTGCTATGCCTTTCCTCCTTTTTTTTTCAGCATCCACCTGACCCTGCTTGTCTGTAGAAAATATGCAGAGGTCACAAGAGCCTGTATGGCATTTTATGAAAATTTCAAAATTACCAAAAATTCTGACAGTGTCGGGAGACTAAACAATATCTCAGACCCTCCTGCAAAACTTAAAATAGATTAATTTTTATTCCTTAGAAGAACAAAGATCTGTCCTGTATAAATTATTGCACATCACCAGCATCTCTCAAATCTTTCCTGAGGTTGCAGTTCTTTGAGATTCAGCACTGATGATGCTCACTGGAAGTGCTGTGATTACTTTAAGTCCTAAACCTTATTAACATTTTTTAAATATCCCACTGCAGTGCATTTCATTGATGTGATTGATCAGGGCTCTTGTCTTTTATTGTTACTAATCTTTAATATCTAGATAATAAAATTTTAGTTCAGAAATATATCTTACTCAATGTAACGTAGTATTGAACAAACCATCAACTCAGTATAAGGCAGCTCATATCAGTAAGGTGAATTTAACAAGGTATTTCCTTCTTATTTTGAAAGCTGACACATAACCAGTGGCCTGTATTCAGACAATTCAGACATGGACCTGAATTGTGTGTACCTTATTTCATAGCCATAAAGCAAAGATGACTCCATCTGTTTTGTCAATGTTAAAGAGTAAATGCCTTGTCCCAAGAAGAAATTAGAAAAAATGTGTCTGGTTTCCCCTTCTCCTTCTTCTCTTGCAATGCAGAGGCACCTCAGTTAAAACCCAGTTTCTGCTGTTACTCTTAAAAGTGAGAGAAGAGAACTCTTGTGATCATTTTGTGTTATTTACGGATTTGTGTAATTCAAAAGAACTTTCTAGTTGGGGTACCTTTGGGGCTGGGTTAAGTTACTAGTCTACTCTATGCAAGGAAAACTGAATTTCTAATAGGGAGCGGTATACGGTCTTGCAGGCATCTGGGTTTGTTGCCAAAATGATGTGGAATAGCTATATCGCAAAAGACAGAAGATATTTTTGTGGCTTTAATTTTTAAAAAAACTAAACTTGTGTTACATTGCCAGCAGTGTTTACTTTTCTAATTAACAGCAGTGAGCCTCCATGTGGATATTCCTCAAGTTTTCTCATGACACTATTGCATAGTACTACAGAAGCCAGTACTGCAGAGACCATACACATCAAGGGCACACCATATTCAGAGGAGCTTTGGAGGTCCTGCTCTTAGTTACACAGTGTTTAGTTGTAATGTTGCAATGGTGCTTAGGTAACTGTTAGTGTGGCATTTTCATGGTTAGTAGAGGACATTATAATAGAAAGTTAGTGTATTTTGAAAACACATACAAGTTTGAGATGCATTGTTCCTGAGTGAGATATGGCCTGTTTCTCCTGCTTGCAATTGTTTCTGTGGTTTGTCAATGCAAAAGCAGTTCTAAACACTTCCATCTTGACTTTATGATTTTCCTGTCTTTTTTCCTACAACTCCAAAAGTTACAGCTTTCTGAATCCTAATTTGCTGGTGATCAAAAAGAGTATTTGTACTGTGGGCAGTGGAAATATTTTAAAGCTCCTCAAGTGATGGCAGTGTAGGAAAGGTACACATCAGGTTTTAGTTTCCTCTTCATCTTCTGCTCACAGCCATTGCTCTTCACAGGTTTTGGGGGTTGAAGATGACACAAGAATAGTAGCCTGGGAAAATTTAAGTAGATTTAAAAATAATTAGCTAGTCATTTTAAGTAATATTTTTATATTGGTCTTAACAAATAAGTTGCTAAGAAAGTAAATAGGGACTGACTGAATGTTGATTCTGTCCCATTGCCCAAATTTTTTATAGACTGATTAAAAGACAGAGATAAATTTATCACTAGTATAGTAAATGTAACTTAACAGTCTAGAGTGTATCCATTTAAACCGTGGCTATTGATTGTTTCTAGTTCATTTTCTGAGGTGTATTTTATATATTTTCTTTTATTTTGTCTGACATTTAGGATTGGCTCGTAAAGGATAAAAGCTAATTTATTTTGCATAAGATCTATTTTTTTAAAGCAAAATGGACTTTGATGTAATGTCAACAGATGCTGTTTGAAAAAGTTATGCTGGAATTGCAGTGTATTCTCAGTTATGCAATGCCTTTAACAATTTTAAGGGGAAATCAAATGCTTGAGTTATTTATTTCAGGACTTTTTTTTTTGGGTAGGGAATGGATTTCGGGAAGAGAAGTGTAGAGAGAATATGAATGCAAATAAATAAGAAGCCTTTATACATTGCCCATAGCCCTGTTTCTTTACCTTGTAGTCTGTTGTTTCCAGGAACTTTGTACAGTTGAACTTTATTTTTTTCTTAAATAGCTGATGACCATCTTTTGAATGATTTGGACATGAAAATATTGCCAGTAGGTCTACCACTGTTTCTTATTATGTTTGCAGGCTAAATAATACCAAGAAAACATCAGCATTTCTTACTTAGCAGCAAAGGATGATCAATGGTTCTATGATAATTAGTATAGTTGACAGTCAATCAAAGTGATGAAAATAAAAAGCTCTGATCAAAAGACCTTTTCTTCTGTGCATTGTAAATTAGCATAAACATAGCTGTCCCTTCATAACACCAGTAAAACTGCAAATATTGCTTTGGCATAAAAAGAACTCTGATATGGTTAAAGGGCAATGGAATTGAATCTACTGCAATATCCATTGCAATATTTTTTTTCCTGATTCCTTTAATTTAAACAAATCAGATTTTAACAAAACAAATACTTCTTCTTAGAGGTGTAGGGGGTGTTGCATTGCTTGTTTTTAATGTCTGAGATTAGCAGAAGAGGGTGTCAAAACTGGTTCATATAAACCAACCACAATTAGTGAGGTCTTAGCTCAGAAGTGATTATGTCAAGAGAGAAATTATGTTAACATAAAAAAAATATTAAAAAAATTGCAATAATATCAGGAAAAAAAGCTCACAATCTAGAGTGGTAACCTCAGTTCCTGAAAGCTTACACCTTGCTT
This sequence comes from Anas platyrhynchos, assembly GCF_047663525.1. Taxonomy (NCBI): domain Eukaryota; kingdom Metazoa; phylum Chordata; class Aves; order Anseriformes; family Anatidae; genus Anas; species Anas platyrhynchos. The sequence continues at coordinate 40,622,911 of NC_092588.1, read as the reverse complement.
CTGTTCCCTGAACTCTGGGAAGCTGTGGGAGCTGAGCTGTGACAGATTGCATGGGCAATGCAGTTTTACCTTGTCACACTCTGTTTTTAGTGTAGCACCTGTGACTTTCATTTATTTGACTTCACTGCCATTAAGTAGGTGACTCATGATATTTGTAAGTACTCACATGATTAAGCCCTACTATCTAATGATAATTTTATTCTGTGTAACAATAACCATGAAAAATACTGAAGACAAAATGTTGTTATAAGATCTACCTTTGTGTGAATCTTACTTCCAAGAGGCAGAGGATAGATCTTTTATAAACAATCCTTATTTATAACATTTCTCTCTCTAAGGGTTAGAGTTAGGCACTCAAGAGATAACATTATTAACATCAATAGCATTAAACGTGGTGAAAGATTTGTTTTCCCTGACCTCTACTAACGTTCCATGTGTCCCAAACTAAAATGATGCAATACACAGATGTTTCAAAAATATTCCCCATTTGTATAACAAAGCATTTGTTTCCTATCATTATTGTTGATGACTGCATATCACTTCAGCTACCGAACAGTGAAATTGCTTCACCTTTCTTCCAACTACTGTAGACATTACATGTGGTGATTAATTTGTTTTTTTGAAACAAACAAACAAACAAACAAACAAACAAAACCACTGAAGCTCCACTGTCCATATTTGGTACTTGAAAGTTGACCTTGACAGCAGTGAAGTTTTATGCTAAAATGTTAAGGCATCAGCTATGAGTGAAGTTAAGAGGGAAAACAGGACCATGTCCTGGAATATTGTAATTCACTACCTACCTACTTTGCAGTATTTTCACATATTGGGAGGTGAAGCTACACAAAAATTTAAAAATGTTCATGAATGCTCTTCAGACTGATTTTCCTTTGATTGTACCTCAGACCTTTTCTGTTCTTTTTCAGTGAATATTCCAACAAGTTGATTTGCAGGAAGAAACATTTAATGAAATTTCTAGCACTCAGTAATGAATTCAAACACAGAAGGGAAGGTACCTGTGTACAGCCAATCATTGTGATTAGCCATTTTCTAGATCAGGGTCATTTATAATAAATGAAAGGGGACCAGACTGAGGTGAAAAAATAATCATGTGAGTATATGGGAGGACTATCTACATGCTAGTTAGAGAGCAGGACATCTCAGCAGTGTATAAGTGAATAATCATCAGGTTAGAAAAATTAATAAATGAAATCCAAATCCAAATATCCTTTGTAAATTTTGGAGGGTTATTAGGCTTATTATACCATAGTTTTTGAAAAAAATGTGTTGGTTTTTTATTTATTTATTTATTTATTTTATCTGAGGTAATGTGGTCAGATATAGTGCTTGATTTAATTTCTTTGCTTCTTTTTGACTAGAACCAATTTACGAAGAACCTTATTTTATTATTATTTATATTTTTTGCATGGAAACTGATGTCTAACTGAGTAGATAATGACCAAGTAGGTATTTAGATAACCTGTAAACATAAGAAACAAGGTGGTGGTGGGTTTTTTTGTTGTTTTCTTTTGTTTGTTTTCGTCCCCTGTTAATGACAATACTGCATTAAAAGTTTTATTTTTAGGCCAAAGAATGTATGTCCAGTGCAGATCTATGATATCTTTGGTTATACATGTCACTGTAGTCAGTTGATTTCATGCCTGAAAAACGCGAAAATAGTTTATAAAGCAGAGCAGAGACCATTTCATCCACTGAACATGATTTCAGAGGTATAATTTACTAGCAATTAACCCTCCCCTTTCCCCAAATGTAAACCAAATTACTCTTCTCTTGGGATCCCTACTACCATTTAATTTTTGTTTGTTTTATCCTTTGGCATTTTATCTTCTAATAAGCCTTGAAGGGAGAATAGAATATTAGCTTTTTATTAAAAGAAAGGACAAATAGTTGCAGGGTAAGTACACTCTAATGGCCAAAATTTTTCAAGATTTTTGGCTTCAACAGCATGCAAATATACATCTGCATTTACTGGGTTGGAAAGGTTTGTTTTACACAAAGCATTTGCAAGAATATACTTCCAGATAATAATAATTTTTACCATCCCTTCACCATTTGAGTAGATAAAAATTTCCTTAGGTTATTTGTTTGTGGAATGCCAACTATGTCACTGTATTTCTGATTCAGCATTTAGTATTTCTGTGTTCCCCAAATTTGAATATTTCTTTAATAGAAGTATGATTAGTTTAGAAAGGTTTGCACTTTCTTGTACTTTCTTTATGCTTTTGCTCTCTTTGGGTCTGTTTTTATTACCTCTGATTCCCAGAGAATATTTGATTACCTTGCACTATAAACGGTCTTCTCTTTAGAGATAATTTCTGAAGAGAAGCCTTAGAACACTACATAAACGTCATTAAAGCCCTCTGGTGCTCACCTTTGAGTTGCTTTTTGAATCTCCCAGTAGTAAGGGGAAGCATCTCCATAGATGTGTTTTCAGCTGGGGTCTCCAGTCTGAATTTCCTTTCAACGTGCTCCCTGCTGACAGGACTCCAGCTTAGGGCCATGTTCTCTAAGATTTGCAGTTGGTCTAGCATACAATCTAGTTCTTGACCCTAAATATATTTAATGAAGGAGGTTGCTCGTATCTTGGTGGCACACACTTTTTAATGAATAGGTAAAGCTCAAGTGCTGTAAATCCCTTTTGCTTTTGTGGTGTAAACATATAAGAGACCTTCCTGAAAGTTTCCTGAAAAGACCTGGTATGCAGAGGTATATGGGCCAGGCTAAGCATGCTACTTCTATCCAAACAGAAGGACTTAAGCTCCCAGCCCAGCAACATCCAAGAGTTTGCCTTGGGTGTGTGCATAGGAGTAGATTTACATTCATAGAATCATAGAATATCCTGAGTTGGAAGGTTTTCACAAGGATCATTGAGTCCAACTCCTGGCAATTTGACTTTAGAATAGTGTCTAAGGTTGGGCTCGGGCTCTCATTTGAATTGTGGTTAAAATACAGACAGAATTAATTTTCTGTGCCTGTAAGTAAATTTATACAAAACAATGCCTATTTATTCATCCATTCATTGTGCTTGTGCTGTAAGGGGCTAACATGGCCATTTAGGGCCTGGAATGAGAAAAAATTCTGCCCACAAAGAATAGCAATTGAGCTTTGGGTGCATTTACCCCAAGTGACTAGAGGATTTCCCTGATATTGCTTAATGTATTTTTCTCAAAAGAGGAACAAAACTAATTGCTGAGACCTTTGTGTCCTAGGGGATGTGTCATGGTGAGAGAAAAATATTCTTCACAGCCATTACCTTCTCATAGTTATTTCTTGCCAGACCCTCAAGGATAAGCTGTCAGTGCCCGTATACAACAGATTATATAAGATCATAATTTTCCACTCCATATAAAATGTTACTTTGAAAGCTATATTCTGATATTAAATAAGAATACTTTGCACTATATTAAGTCTTTCATCCAAAGACATAAAAGTGCTCTCCAGTGTTATTATTCATGTATAACAGAAGATTAAAATGAGCCATGCAAGGGTGAGGTGATTTGCACAAGGTTACAGGGAGTCAGTAGTGGTTGTCCTAGTCTCAGACCCCCTTCTAAAATGTTGGGTGTCTTGGTCATGCTGTTTAATGCAGAGAAAACCTCCCTGTTCATGTGCAGCACTAACACAGCAGGAAGATTCAGAGAGCCTAAATGTCATTAGCTCAGATCAGATTACAACATAGAGCTTTAATAAATGACTGCGATGTAAATCCAGTAGACAAGTTCAAATCTTCTTTTAGGACATGAGTATAGATAGGTTTTACAGAATAAAAAGTAGTACTAGATAAAGATCCAGCCAAAATTTCTTCAGTGAATCATTCACCAAAAACTGAATATTGGGGATAGATGAAACTGTTTGCTAATCCAGGTTAAAATGTTTTATCCAATTCACACTAAATTCTTTCAATTTAATTAAATATCAAACACTAATTTGATGTTTTATTGTGTTTTTTTTGGTTGTGTTTTTTTTTTGTTTGTTTGTTTTTGTCACCCAATTTTTATATCACTGAATCCAAAAGAATTCCTCCTTACTCTTACTAAAAGTTTTACTTGGAATTGAGAAAAACTAAGTTGTTTTATGTTTTTGACAGATAGCTAGTATTACTGTGTACACGGACTGTACATCATGTAAACAGGCTTGTATTACTTGGAGGTGTGTTTTGTGCCCCTCATCTTTGCAATAGTGCTAACATGACGTAAAAATATCCGTGTAAGCCAAGATAGGGACTTTTCATGGGCACTAGATATCAAATTAGAACATTATAATTGCCAATATCTTTCCACACACATTTTTCTTGTATCTCTCCCTCCTATAACCACTTGCTACACAACACTAAGCATGGCTGCCCACAAACCTCCTTCTCTGCTGTTCTTTTGCTGGAAAGGAGCCTGCCCAAACCATTGCCTAGCTCAAATCTCCGCAGCCCTCACCAGCAATGATAGTTGTCAGATCCACAGTACTCCAACACTGTGACCTTCTCTCTGCCCCTAGGGAGACCTGCTCGATTTGGTAAGATCATGTTTCTGTCTCGCCTGTGCTCCTTCTCCCCCTAGTCTAGCATCCTGCTCAGAAGAGATTCACCCTTCTTGATCACATATAGTTGTGTCCATGTGCATTAGGTGACTTATCTGAATAGCTGTCTTGACAATTTACAGTGGCTTTCTGGGTTTGAGAAATAGCATGCCAATCTACAATATTAATGTCAGTGATAAATTAGGGTTTCAGTCTCACAATACTGGCTGTAAAATAACCTTTCTCACACTTTTAGTGCATTCCTCTACACCTGGCCTTTCAGAGAAGCTACACTTCCAAGGTTTTCATCATTATGAATTTGTTAAATCACAAAATATATATATATATACATATATATAAATAGACAAGACCTCTGCAAAGTTTTTTCACCAGCTTACACAAATGTCCTACATTTAAAGATAATACATTAATTTTATTGTGAGGGGGAAGCAAACAAACATGCAAACAAAGCATGAAAAGCAAACAACAAAAAAACAACACCCAAACCAACCTTCCCTTTTGATGTTAGAGAGTGTCTCCTGGCATCCATGCAGGTATTTTCTACAACAGAGCACATTTACTCATGGCTAATACCGAGACTAGTTCAACTGAGGAACTTCAATGGTTGTTATTGCTTTAGAAACTGTATGTGCTGCATTTACACACTACTGTGATTGTTTAAATCTTGCTGAGCTACTCTTTAGTTTGCATCAAGTAACTAGTGCGTTTGCTTATCCTCCTCTTTAATATATGGATATTGACTCTTGTCTCACCTTTTGGAAGATTGTCTGTACACCCACCTAAAACATCTGCTTTTCATTGTAGAAAAGAGTTATTTAAACAAGGTAACATTTATACTGAAGAATTGGACTGGTATGGAAATAAATATCCAGGCTACACAGAGAAAACTTTTTATAAAAAGTGATGATATTGCTTAGTAGTAAGATACATTTGAATTAATTAAGATACATTTGTACACTTTCACTGCCACTGCCGTCTTCACCAGTGTCCTTTGCCTATCAAGCATTATGGAAAGTAATCACAAATACTGACAAGAGCACAACTGCATGAGCCTAGCAATACCTGTGTCTGCAGTAACTCTGGTTCCTTCTTTCCTGTTATTAGCTCTGATGATCCAGCATATGCAGATGTGCTCATGACAGGCTTCATGGACTTGGGAAATAAAGTATTTTCCTCTTTTTCTCATCCAGTTTTCCTTTGATGGCTTTGTTTTTCCAGACATGAATTCTTCAGGTACAATATTACTATATGATATATGTAGCCCAGGTACTAGAAATAGCACAGCTGTACAGTCTGTTGGTTTGTTAAGATAAAATAGCATCATGAATAGACTCAGATCAGGTTTAGCTCACTTAACCTTAGTTTAGTATCTCTGTGTGGTATTGCGTAGTCTATCTCTGCCTTTCTGATGTCTGTCTGAATAGCATGTCTGTCTGAGGTGACTGTAATGCGCAACTACGAAGTTGACCTATCATACACTGAAGGGGTATGATTTGTAGGGTTGTATTCTTTTTTTGTTTTGTTTTGTTTTTTTGGTTACATGTCATTCAAGACGGGATAGAAGAAAAAATATTTTTTAAATGAATGATAATAACTATATTATTTGATGTATTATTTATTTGTTGGACACAGATAGATATAACAACATTATGCAATGCAACACCATAATTGTGACACAATCCTTCATCTAAGAGCTTACCATACAGAAGCCCAGTCCTAACAACATGGGGAAGATGCTTAATGGTGATTATACATATTAGGGATGGGCTGTAAATAGTACTGTGAATGATGGAGTATCAGATAAAATGATAACAAAGAAAAATGTGAAGAGTACAAAATGTCAAAACTTGGGATTTTGTTTGATATACAAACACTTTTTCTATTAATATTATTTTTTTTCTTTTTTTTTTTTTTTGTATTTTGCTGATATCTCTGTAATTACCTACTTTCTCAATTCCTTTATTAGATTTAATCTCATTTCATTTCTATGTTTTTTCTCTAGTAAGAAAGGACAAAGATCTTTTGCATATTGATACAAGGAGATTTTACAACCCTATAGTTACTTCTATACACTGCAGTGCATTAGCAATGTAAAGGAATAAACCATGAAGCATTTTTCAGTTAGAATATTCCTTGTATTAAAGATTTTAATGCCTTTAACATTCATCTACTAGAAGTTACCTAAGTCTGCTCCAAAAATCTAATCCCTGAAGGTTAGGTGAAAACAGCTTTCTGTTAGATGTCATTCAGCCAGATTTACAGAATGAAGGGTGACAACATCATGTGAAAGCCATTCACACAAACTGTCATGTTACATTTCCAGAAGGAAAAAGATTTTAGCATCCCATTTATATATATGTTATGTTTTTTTCTTATCTTTTCCCCCTTCTCCCTTGACCCTTCTGGAATTTATTTTCTTCACTGTTTCTTTGGGGCAAAGCCTTAGCACCCTGTAGGTTTTCTGTTGGACATTCTGGCTTGCACTCATGACCCAGCTGAGCACACAGAAAAAATGTGTAGCAAGATAAAGGTCTGAATCCTCTCTGAATAGCAGCCATTCTTCACAAATGCAATGCCAGTTACTGAAACAGAATTACTGTGGGGCTGTACTTCAATTTGTGTTGTGAAGAAAATTGATTTGAAAATTACCCGTGTCAGTTTACCTATTAGAATAAAACAAATTATATTAAATCTGTATTGGTGTGTGCCTTGCATCCTGTTCCTCTGTCTCTAGAACACAGAGAGAACAGCAATACAGATTGCAGAGAGAACCCAAATTCAAAGTCTGATGGAGTGATAATTATTCTTCTCTCTTCCAAAAAAGCACATTCACCTGGCTTCTGGTGGAGCTGATGACCCTTTTTTGTTATTTAATAGTTCATTATTTGGAGCAGCAGCATATATCTCTTAACAGAGCGTGAGCCGGAGAGTGGGTCCAAAAAAAAAAAAAACAGCAAACAACAAAAGACCAAAGAAAAACAACAAAAAAACATCAGTTTATTCCATTCCTACCCATTCTACGCACTCCATTATGTACAGCTCACTACATCTGTTTTATTAGTGAAGCAGAAATGCTATACTGAGGTTAAATACTGAAGATACTATATATACCCTCTCATATATTAAGCCAACATTATGATACAGCTGCTGTGAGCCCCTCTTCACCATGCACATGTACTGAGCATGCATGGTGTGACATGGAGCTGATTTAGTAGTGTATTTTTATTAAGAATGTCCAAACAAATCTTTTAGCATCCCACTTCTCAAGTTCTGCACAATTAAAGAAAGAAATATACTTGCCAGCAAGCTATATTGCAAAGAAAAATGATTATAGCATTCAATCTGTGTAATAGCTTGTAA